>NC_092258.1:3647500-3687500 GCF_036320965.1 Panulirus ornatus
GACAGATCTACAAACCAATGTGAGCGTCCCAATAAACATCGATAATTTGTTGCTATAGTACCAATTAAATCTAATCCCCCGATCGCCGTTTTCTACAGCAAATAGGCCTAATTTTCCTCCACGCCCATTTTCTATAAATTAAAACGAAATTAGCTACAATAAGAGACATAAACCCGAGAGGGCTAAACAATTATATATATATATATATATATATATATATATATATATATATATATATATATATATATATATATATATATATATATAACAACAGTGATTTTTTTATCCAACAAGCAACAGAGTTGATCCACAAGCAAACTGGATAAATACTGTCCATATTTAACTCCATCATATTTATTCATGGTCTGGCCAACACACACAAATACAGTTCCCATCCATTCCTGTATTACCATCCTCTTTGCTATATTCTTCTCTCTCTCTCTCTCTCTCTCTCTCTCTCTATATATATATATATATATATATATATATATATATATATATATATATATATATATATATATATATATGATCACTTTCAGCCAAGTGTGCTCAGGTACATCTTTTTCCTTATATGTGATCATTCAAATCTCTACTGATTTCAGTGGTACTGCATCTGTAAGAGTGTAGTTTTAGAATTCTTTTAGAATCAGTTTATGATGATGATGACGATAATAATAATAATAATAATGATAATAATAATAATAATAATAATAATAATAATAATAATAGGACTAATAATAACAATAACATTAATAGCAATAACATTAATAATAATAATGATGGTCACAATAACAATAATAACAATAATAATAATAATAATAATAATGATAACAGGCCTCCCTCATGCATTGTTCTCATGTAAGGGAAGACAGTGACGGTGGGTGTGAGAGATGCAATGCAGTATATGCGACAGAACCTCTTCTATTTGTAAATGTTCGAATGTGTGTTGTACACTTTCTCCCGCTGCAGTTTTATTGCGAGAGCTTTGCAGAAATGCAAGTAACAGTTTTTAAACAGAGTAATCTCTGAATACCGGGTTTATTCTTTTTGATCGCGTTGGCAAAATAAAAAAAAAATACGTATAGAAAAAAATATTACTATTGCTACGTCCTTTTGTTTCCTTCGTGTTACTTTTATGATACTTTCAGGTGTGTGTGTGTGTGTGTGTGTGTGTGTGTGTGTGTGTGTGTGTGTGTGTGTGTGTGTGTGTGAATTTTGGTGCCTGTGGCCATTATATCCATCATACATGCATACATACATACGTATACACACACACACACACACACACACACACACACAATCCCTGATTGTTCCCTGGTATTCAAAAGTCTCTTCATTCTGATAGATATTTGGTCCACTTATCACATAGTTCATCATGAAAATTAGTGTTGTGGGTCTTCAATTGTCACGTAATTCTTTTATAATTAGCTTAAAATCGCACAGTATCATTATGTTCATTTTTTTTTATGTTGCTATGCAATTTGCCCGGTAGTTTTTCTACGTTTTCATTAAAAGTCCTCAACGGATGAATGTACATTAGTTTATAGACGCATTGTATGTGACCATCTGACATCACACACACACGCACACACACACACACACACACACACACACACACACACGCCTCCGAGCAAGCACACATGCAGACACTCAGACGTACATACGACTCGTTCAACAAGAAGTGTGTTGCCTGTGAGAAGGATTGATATGCCAGGAAGTATACAGGGTAGGTAGACATACGGAGTCTTTAACGTCCTGGTGAGGCGAGGCGAACTCGCCGACATGATTAAAGCGGACACTTTATCTACTGTTTCAGATATGCTTCATCTGTTAGTCATCGCAGACAGTGATGTCCGTGAAGAAAGAAAAAGCGGCCGTAGTTGAGAGAGAGAGAGAGAGAGAGAGAGAGAGAGAGAGAGAGAGAGAGAGAGAGAGAGAGAGAGAGAGAGAGAGTCCAGCTAAAAAGTGAAAGAAAACCAGATTCGTAAAAGCGTTCATAAATGTATTTTGTGTTGTTGTTGTTGTTGTGCACTGCTTGAGTTGTGTGTGTGTGTGTGTGTGTGTGTGTGTGTGTGTGTGTGTGTGTGTGTGTGTGTGTGGAGGGGGAGAGGGTTGAATTGCAATGCTCACTGTTGCTTAACCCCTTGACACGTCGGTACGATCCTTCAGCACGACGTTACGACCCTTGGGTATGACGGTACGACCCTTGGGTACGATGGCCCTGGCCCTTAAACCTGACCCTTTAAAGGATAAATGGTGCAAAGGCTAACCCATTATACTCCAAGAGTCGTACCGTCGTGGTCAGGGTCGTACCGTCGTGCTCAGGATCGTACCGTCGTACTCATGCAGATCGTACCGTCGTGCTCAGGATCGTACCGTCGTATTCACGCAGGTCGTACCGTCGTGCTCAGGAACTTACCGTCGTATTCACGCAGGTCGTACCGTCGTGCTCATGAACGTACCGTCGTATTCACGCAGGTCGTACCGTCGTGCTCAAGGATCGTACCGTCGTCTCACGCAGGTCGTACCGTCGTGCTCAAGGATCGTACCGTCGTACTCGCACAGGTCGTACCGTCGTGCTCAAGGATCGTACCGTCGTACTCGCACAGGTCGTACCGTCGTGCTCAAGGATCGTACCGTCGTACTCGCACAGGTCGTACCGTCGTGCTCAAGGATCCGCAGTGATTCACCGATACTGAGCAGCAGCAGTGATGGACGAAGGGAGACGGGCACTGCCGGAGTGCTCACTAAATCACTGCTCGAAAACCGTTGTTAAGGGCCATAGTTGGTTTGTCATAAGCTACAAAACATATATATATATATATATATATATATATATATATATATATATATATATATATATATATATATATATATATATATATACATATGAGTTTTCTGGGTAATTCTGTTTACAAATTTTCATTTCTAAATATACTTTTTTTAAGGTTATTCACCACTCTATGTTCATCTCTCGAATTTTCACATCTATCTCTCAATATGACATTCAGCAATTATCTAGAAACCAAAATATCTAATCCACGCTTCAAAATCTCATTACTTTATAACTTTAGGTATTAGTTCAGTAGTTTCTCAAACTTATATAGACTAGCTTCACTATTCACATTTCTGAAAGGTTGTCATTAAAATGATATTAAAAATCATCGGAATATAATGTAATATATCTAGATAGATACATGGATAGATAGATAGATATATAGATAGATAGACAGACAGATGGATAGACATAGACAGAAAGACAAAGAAATAGATAGATAGATGGATAGATATATAGATAAATAGATATAGATAGATAGACAGATAGATAGATATAGATAGACAGATAGATAGATAGATAGATAGACAGGTAGATAAAAAGATATAAAAATGGTTAGTTTTCCCCTACCCTTCCCAGAGCACCTCACTGAAAAATGTATATTAGCTGCAGCCAAGATTTCTTTTGCCCACAGCACTTCCTGCGGTTTGCCATTTGTATACATTTGCACTAATTTCCAAAGGCTAATCAAAATTCTGCCCTAATTACAAAAAAAAAATGCAGGCGATAATTACGGCGACAATTACTGCGATAAATTATGTGAAGAAAAAAATATGGCACTACACTCGCTCGATAATTATCCCTTCCTTTATGTAATAATTTGCTACGCCAAACCCCAACCAGAAAAGAAATTGTGTGCCCATATGTAAGATGCTGCGAGCTGCACTTACGACGATTTTCATGTGATCACCCACTTCAATGTAATCAGTCCCCTTAATGTAATCAAGCTATTTAATGTAATAAGCAGCTACGAAATTACATTATCATCAGAAATATCGGAGTGGATTAGAATTTAAGATAAAGTGTTGCGACAGACGACAATACACTGCAATGAATATTTCCTCCTTACTACACACACACACACACATATATATATATATATATATATATATATATATATATATATATATATATATATATATATATATATATATATATGTAAAGAATTAGCGAATGTACACATAAGATTCCGTTTGCTTATGGTATTACCTGCATATATATATATATATATATATATATATATATATATATATATATATATATATATATATATATATATATATTCTGACGACAATATTCTAGCTAGAATTCATTAAAAAAAAACAAAGAAGAGGAAGAGGAGGAGGAGTTAGTTAGAGCAGGTAATTTCTCCTGTGGCTGTGAAGGCTGACTTCTTAATGAGCTGGTGTGATTATCGTATCATAAAACACTGTCTCCCAACATTGATACAGCCCGGGTTTTTATTTCACCCTCCCACTATATATTCTTTTATCATGCTCACCTCTCTCTCTCTCTCTCTCTCTCTCTCTCTCTCTCTCTCTCTCTCTCTCTCTCTCTCTCTCTCTATTTATCTATATGTCTATCTATAAATGTCTGTGTGTGTGTGTGTGTGTGTGTGTGTGTGTGTGTGTGTGTGTGTGTCTATCTGTCTGTCTGTCTGTCTGTCTGTCTCTCTGTCTGTCTCTCTGTCTGCAAGTTTCATTACCACTTGTGTGTTACGGGGAGAGGGTTTTACACTAGTGTTGCCCCTATCTCTTAACCTTGCACATACGTCCCATGTTTTGCATATGCGTTGGAGTGTGTGTGTGTGTGTGTGTGTGTGTGTGTGTGTGTGTGTGTGTGTGTGTGTGTGTGTGTGTGTGGTCTACATTATTCGTATGTACTGTCAGTTTCATGTAGGGTCCTAACAATAACATTCAACATTTATTTTTGTGTCTAGTAGACACACACACACACACACACACACACACCAGGTAAAAAAATTGAAGCAAAAAACTATAACTCTAGAACAACAATTATGAGGGAAGGAAATAAAAAATAACAATAAGTAATTCTAGGGCTACTGCCGTTATTTAACGAAAACTGTTTGCGTCCAAAAACTGCAGGATTGGTCAAATAAAAATTCATGAAGAATAAAAAAAAAAATGCTCAATGATAGCTATTACTAATTTGCATTTTTTAGACTCGTTGTTCTACTTTATAATTTACTGTAATTGGCGAACGAGAGCCATATTTTCATTTCCACTCTCCCTCCGCTGGTTATGACGGACTGATTTTGCGTCGAGGTGATTGAGTAGTTAAATAATTATGACCTCTGCTCACGCTTGAGTTATAATTTTCCCCAGCACTCCAGCGGCATGATAGACACCGTGGTTATTGGATATACCTAAGACCTGGGATATAGCGGAGGTTAGGGGAGGAGGGAGGTGGGGTTATATCCACTGTGGTATATCAAGGTCTTCAGAGAAGTATGCCGGTGTCTTCTGTCTGGGTGTGGGGCGTATACTGGTATGTCTTGGTTAGAACATGCCGGTGTGTCTGGCTGGAGTATGCTGGAACCTTTGGGTATATCCGAAGTACACTCGGCAGATCCTGGGATATGCTGCCGGTGAGCCATTCTCCCCTGTAGGGGTCGTGAGGCTAAGCCCTTCAAGTATGGAGGTACGACCTTCCTTTTCTTCCCCCCATCCCACCCCATACCCCACCGAAATCACAATGGGTCGTCCGTCTGAGTTCGACGACCACGATGCATTCGAGCCTAATGGTTCGACCTTCCCCTTGAGGAGAACGTCAACCCATGCTGGATCGTGGAAATAATTAAGAACATATATTGGATGCTCAGACTATATGAAAAACCCCATGTGGACGAGGAGGAGTTCAAGCTGGGAGTACACACAGCTTGAATGCCTGATTGGGGATTTCCATGAGGTATTTCACGAGTGACGGACGGGAGTGTGAGCTTGTGCCGACTAGGCTGCAAAATATCTGGACGGACACCCAGCCACCCACCCACCCGCAGACGCAGACGGCTCTGCGAAGGCATGCAGTCAGAAACGCGTCACACTGGAGCCAGTCATTGTACCAGCAAATTCAACATTGCAGATCAGAACAATACAAGAACCACGTCACTATCAACAACCACAACAATGAGGATAGAAATTGATAATTGTCATTGGCCTCTGGTGGATTGCAGGAACAGTCTACTGGTCAACCGTGCTGTTTCTTGCAGCGCTCTGCACCCAGCGAGAATTCCATCCAGAGGGACGCGAGAAGTGCATTCGCAAGCCAGCTATGTACACCTCTGCCCTACACCTGACTCTACACCGGGATCATATTAATCAAGCCGATGTCCTACCCTATACACGACGGTGGTGTTATACGATCACATTAATCCAACCTGTGCTCTTGTATACAGCCGCGGAAAATGCCCTGGGATTGTATTAATCTACCTGGTGTCCTCCACATATAATGCTGCAATGCTATGGGATTATATCAATCGAATCGGTGCGCCTGCATGCATCGCGGAAGTGCTATGGGATTACATTAATCAATCCGACGTGCCTCTCTCATACCTCTTTTATAACTCGGTAATGCTATATGATCAGATTGATCGAATGGGATCCCGTCTCTCCATGCCCTCTGATGCTAAGAGATGATATCAATCGAACCGGTGTTCCGGTGTATATATATAGAGCCACAAACGCTACGAGATCACATTAATCCACCAGGTGGTGCTCCTGCACATAACGAGGCAATGCTAAAAAAAAAATTCTCATTAATCGAACTGGTGTGCCTCTTTTCGTGCCCCCACCCACCACCCCTACCCCCCATATGACCTGGTAATGCTATGGGATCCTATTAATCCGACCGGTTCGCCTGCATATATCGCGGCAATGCTATGGGATCACATTAATCCAACCCGTGCTCCTCTCTCTCTCTCTCTCTCTCTCTCTCTCTCTCTCTCTCTCTCTCTCTCTCTCTCTCTCGTGTGCTGCCCACAACGCCACCAATCTGACCTCGAACACAGGGCAGCAAATACCCTAATGTGCATACTAGACCAACGGTTTATATTTATCACAATAATAATAAAAAAAAAGACAAAACAAGATAAAAAAAAAGGGGAGAGAAAAAGTCCCTGCTTACGACTGCCAAGCATGAAGCCATGACAAGAATTAGAAAACTTTTCATCACTTTTTTTTTTCCTTATTTCTAATCACTTCTTTTTTTTTCCCTAAGCCGGCAAATTATAGCTTAGGTAGGTAGTTAGTGAGTGGTGGTTGGCGGTGTGGTAGGGTGGGGGGCGAGGGGGTGGTGTGGTGTAGGGTGGGGTTGGGGTGGTGTAAAACGCGTGTCGCACGACGGGACAGTCGTGTGGCGTGTTAAGAGAGGAACACTACTGCTGGTAGCGCATGTGTCCCCCCCCCCCCCCCCTTCCCCACGATGGTGAGGGCTGATACGACAAGCCAGCCATCCACCTAGGGAGGGCGACTGACTCCAAGACTTTTTACATGTGGTGTTGTAACGCCCTCATGCGCTCCCTGTGCTGGCTGTGCCGATGTGCGGGCGCGTGTGTGTGTGTGTGTGTGTGTGTGTGTGTGTGTGTGTGTGTGTGTGTGTGTGTGCATATATAAACGTGTACATATAATCTTGAATACGTACATAAAGGCAGATATACATGTATGTGTGTGTGTGTAAATAAATGCACATACACACGGGCATACCTAAGCCAGTGCATGGTTATGCGTGCGTAATAAACGCACACACAATCGTGAGTGCTCATCTGTGTAGCCATCCCTTTTGTGTGAGAGCCGCACCATAAAACAGGGTATTCCCCCCTTCAGAACGGCGCCTCAGCACGACACGGTATATCAGCCTCAGGAAGAGACAGGTGACACGCTTCCGTCATCATCCAGTCAACCCATGATAACCCCACTCTGAGCTGCCTGGGTGGGGACCTGCCTGGACAGTCCGATACGGTTTAATCAGCGAGCCAGTTTGAACTGTGTGGAGGTCGAAGAGTCAATCTCACAGTCGCCCTAATACAGTCGGTTTAACTCTCTCTCTCTCTCTCTCTCTCTCTCTCTCTCTCTCTCTCTCTCTCTCTCTCTCTCTCTCTCTCTCTCCACACACCTGGGAGACAGTCTAATTCATATTGATTCGCTGAGAGCCGCTCAGATCGGCGAGAACTGGAGGCATAAGTCACACAAAGTTTTGCCTCTAACCTGACGACCAGCATTTGGAACGCCCCTGAAATCGACATACGGATGTCACCGCAACGCCTTGTGTGTCTATGGTGTATACGGAGGGCGTTATGCCTCCCTGGCGTACTCGGTGCTGGTTAACCGGACCACGATGGTCGAGCTAACCGGGCCTACGCTAGCCGAGTTAACCGGCCTGCGACAGCCGACCCACCATATCCACGCATGATGATCACCATACTCTATGTTCACCTTGTCCTGCGCATCCTACCATACTTTACAGTCCTACCAGGCGCAGGATATCCGCTGAAGGAAAGCATGAGGATTTCCCTATTCCATACCCCGTCTACTGTTACTTACAATCTATCTAATCTATTCCCATCAGCTGTAAGGCACAGGGTCACTAGTATGTTCCCATCAATAGTAACTCAGCGTATCTACTCCAGTCCTGTCAACTGTAAGTTACAGTATCATTCATCTATTCTCGTCACCTGTAAGTTACAGTATCATTTATCTATTCTCGTCACCTGTAAGTTACAGAATCATTCATCTATTCTCGTCACCTGTAAGTTACAGTATCATCTATCTATTCTCGTCACCTGTAAGTTACAGCACCCTTGATCTATTCCCGTCAACCGTCCGTTACAGTCTATCTAACCTATCCCCAACAACCGTGTGTGTATCTGACCTATTCCCACCGGCTGTATGATACAGCGTCTGTTATCCACCACCAACAACAATGAAGTTACAGTGCCTCTAAACCCCCCCCCCCTCCCCCACACCTTTGCATACACACGGCCTCACCAAATCATCACAATAACTATCGAGTGAGGCCATTTACGACTCCCCCTGTACACGACACATTTACCTACAGGAGGCGAAGAGGGGGAGGGAGGAGGGGGGAGGGGAGGCTCCACCAAA
Organism: Panulirus ornatus; assembly: GCF_036320965.1. Taxonomy (NCBI): domain Eukaryota; kingdom Metazoa; phylum Arthropoda; class Malacostraca; order Decapoda; family Palinuridae; genus Panulirus; species Panulirus ornatus. The sequence continues at coordinate 3,656,456 of NC_092258.1, forward strand.
CTAGGCCTACGAAATATCCTTAGGGCCTGGAAAGAAATAAGATGGGGGGGAGGGGCGATGGGCAAGGGGGGGTTAATATGGAGCGATGCAGGGCAGATGTCTAAGTCCAACAGATACATAATCTATGAGGTCAAGTGGAAGTAGAGGACGGGGGGGGGGGGGAGTGTTTTGAAGGGGGGGAGGGGATGGGAGGGGGGTTGATGTTGGTGTGTGTGTCGGGGTGGGGGAGGAGGAGGATAGCAGGGGGGGGGGGACAGCCACTAACCCAACACCCACAGTAAACAGACCACTATGTAAGTATCCGGCAAAAAAAAAAAAAGAAAAAGAAAGTAATTAATTAACTTTTACTTTCAACAGTGGAAAAAAAAATGTCAGTTTGATCCCCAAAGATACTGCAGGCTTTGATATATATATATATATATATATATATATATATATATATATATATATATATATATATATATATATATATATATTCTCTTTTCTTTTAATGAAACCGTCTTACAGTTCCTTTCATGCATAAAAGCGCAACGAATATTTATTTCACATAAAACGTAGAAAATTCGAAAACCAGAAAATACACAGGAGAAAAATATGCAACAAATGAAAATTGGCGAAAAATGCATTAAAATCATGGAATTATCAGAAGCCACGACAGAGTAGGTGTTTCCTCTTAGGATATATATATATATATATATATATATATATATATATATATATATATATACACACGCATGCGCGATATATGCACACACGAATGTATATGCCAAAGATGGGCCAATGATCCTTAACAACTGATGAAGCTGTTAAAGATGTTTTGATTGGTGGTTGACGTTGGCGGTCTTGACGACACTTGAAGTTGATAACTCTTAAGCTCGAGTAACCCAACAACATATTCATCCAATCAAATGATATTCGTAGTTAGATGGATAAAGAGGCAGGGAGTTAAAGGTATATGTGTACACATATATGGTAAAAATTTGGTAACCTACGTGATATATATATATATATATATATATATATATATATATATATATATATATATATATATATATATAGGAAGGCACATTTCACTGGTGCTGAAAGTAGCGCAGCCTTTAGCAGAATCTTTCGAAAGAAATCCTGGGTAACACCAAGGCTCTTTCTCAAAAATTGATTTAGTATATATATATATATATATATATATATATATATATATATATATATATATATATATATGTATATATATATATATATATATCCTCTAAAACGTCTGAACTATGCACTATCTGTAAACACTATATTAGAAATTACTGGGGTGAAAGATATCAAACACTGCAAAGCAGGAGAACACTAATGTATTCATAATACAGTACATCTGAAAACTGAAAACAGGCCGACAAATTACGCTGTACATGACGGATAATATATTACGAGCAGGGATTGTGAGAGAATGCTTTAAGTATCAACATAGTACCCAGATTGCCTAAATACCTAACTGACATGTTCAATTCAAAGTATATATATATATATATATATATATATATATATATATATATATATATATATATATATATATAGTGTGTGTGTGTATAGTAGTGAGGGTACATGAGTGAAGAAAACAGGAAGAGCACAAAAAGCAACAGCTGTAGGTAACCAGTTTTCCCGTGCTCTATCATCACCTCCACACCGCCATACTATACTTCCTCCGTCCAGCCGATGATGTCTGCCATGGTCCCCTGAAACGACAGAAAATCAAAGCCACAGCTCACCATATCCGACTCGCACAGCTCACTCTATCCGACCCACAGCTCACCGTATCAGACCCACAGCTCACCATATCCGAACCACAGCTCACCATATCTGATCCTCAGTGCTCTTTGTCCACCTTCCAATCACCATACCTCACTTTGCCTGGATTCGACTCCCGGGACATTCCGTGGTAAATGGGTTACATACACATTGCCCTCAAAGCAATGTGTGTACTGCGGGAATGGGTTATGTGTACAGAGGTGTATGATTCTGTGAGTTCTATGTCCTGTGTACACAATTTCTTACGTGTAGGTATGTGTGTGTTCACGTACCTAACGATAGATCTGTCGCTGAAGATGATGTCGGCAAGGATATCTATCATAGAAAACCTTAAGGATTTGTTAAGATTTTTGATCGTAAGCATTGGCGAAACCTATTCCCAAAACCAAACACCCACCCCCCCTCGAGTGTATACATCGGCCACTACATACACCCACAAGACGTGCGTGGCGAAGAGTCCACCACGGGATCCCAAGTCTGTCTGAGTCTTCCCCGGGATTTGGCATACCCGAATGTAACAACGCACTACCATACCTTAACACCCCTACCAAGCGGGAACACCGAACACCCCACCCCACCTTCAACGTGCTGAGTGTCACGACATTTCGTGATGACCTTTATAAAGGAAGGGGGAAATCTGGGAAGGGCTTTTATTCATCAGGTATATGTATATATATGTGTATATTCCAGGCGACGTGGAACGTTATCTGGACATGGTATGGGGGAACGAGGCTACTCAGGCCAGCCCACTTGGTGTGTGTATGTGAGTGTGGGGGTATGTAAGCAAGCACGGGTAGCAACCACTCTGGCGGTACAGCGGCGGAACACGGAGGTACACGAACGCCTGCGACACCTCAAGGCACACAACGTTAACTTAGTGCACATCAGGTTCACTGTATGGATCTTACGGTGTAGATGTTATTGGCCGTTGCAGACCACAGAGGCTTCTGAACGAGTCAACTCTACCACTAGGTCGAGGTGGCGTGCGCTACCGAGCGAGAGAGGAGGAGGCAGGGCGTCCGTGTACCACCGTCCCAGTACCGCGGAGTACCGTGGCCGTGAGGCCCCATCCCCACCGTCCGTCACGGCCGTAGCGATGGCCGGGCTCCGAGTGCAGCGGACACCCGGGCCGAACCCCCGCCGCATTCTGGCTCCTCCCACCTCCCTCACCCCCAACTCCCGACTCCGCCCCTCCCCGCCGACTCCACCCATCTCCTTGCTCCGCCCCTTTTACCCCCGCCTCCCGCCTCCCGCGTCAGCCGGGCCCCCGCCTCCTTACCCCACCTCCCGCCATACGCACAAACTCGACTCCACGCATGTGTGAAAGGAAGTCATTTTGCGCACATGCCCTGTAAGATTGCGAGTTTTACTAAGGGGCAGGGACCCTGACACGGGCCCCCGCCCCTCCGTTCTCTGTTGGCTGGCCGTCTTGGGCCCCCCGCGGCCCCCACTCTCACCCTCTGATTTTGAGAAAACGGGAATCCAGGGGAAGCTTTGATGCCGGCTATCAGCGATAACGCGCATATCGCCACACATGTCATCTTATTTACTGTACTGTCTTGAAGGGATAGCTATTACATTTCTCTCTTCCTGGCGATAAGGAGAGTGTGGCGAGTGGTTCATGTGCTATTATACGCGAAAGCTATTGTTGCACACAAAGAAACTACGGCCGGCGAGCACGCCTGCACGCTATTTCCTTCTCGCTAACTTCTGCAGCGGACCTTACATTTATTGCCTCTCATACATCAGGAGCTGAAGGATTCTTGTTGGCTAACTCTGGCTTATCAGCAAATACCTTTGTTTTGCGACTACCATCATTCTTTTGCAAATGTAAACACGTTGGGCTGGAGGGGTGGCGATGGGGATGGGAAAAGAAACATCCTTAAACCTTTCGATTATGGGATCATTGCAGGATCATCCTGCAACACAGAGTTGTCCTTAAAATGTAGGGAATCTTAGAATGACTAGCGTCCAGACCACATCCCCCAGCAGGGGCATATACACTGTTCAGATAGATCCTTCTTATGGTGCTCCTCCTAATGTCTTCTTCTTAAGTCTAGCCTTGAAGACTTTATGTCTAGTGTGGACTAGAAAGAAATTTCAGAACTTGGATTATAATATGACTAACATTGACAACGTTACTAACAATGCTATAACTCAACTGTAACACGTAAACGACACTAGTTATTAGTAGAAATGTTTACCGTCACCAGCATTCGTCTAACAGCTAGAGAATTCTTGAAGATCACAATGACTTTTAAGAATAATGAAGAGTAAAAAAAAAAGGAATTCTTCCATCATCCACTAATCCCTTCGTACCATCAGAAGAAACAACTAACAAAGCTCTTAAGATTATGCATGGAAGAAGTAAAAAATTCCATCCACTGTGCACTGAAAGATGAAGAAGTAAAAGAAAAAGAAGAAGAAGAAGAAGAAGAAGAAGAAGAAGAAGAAGAAGAAGAAGAGAAGAAGAAGAAGAAAGTATTTAGCAAGACTGACCCATTGTCGATTGCTAATATCACGAGGAAAGTTGAATTACATAATTAGTTCTCTTTAGTATATTCAACTGACGAATTGCCAATAAAAACTATCGGTACATAACAAACACTGGGTATCTCCCTCCTGTTTCAAAATGATACAGAGAAGCTAGTACAAAAAAAAAAAAAACAAGTGAGCAGAGCCGCGTCGAGACTGGTACAAAGAAAAGCAAATTATATATTTAAAGACAGCTATTGGGGTCCCATATTTTTCGGGAGACAATAGTTGAATTAATTATGTTTTCGGCAAAAAAAAACTGCAACACAAGTTTAAATACCAGACGTGGACGTATGTCAAAACATCCACAGGTAGTAGTGGTGTTGCTTTGATTGGCACTGTGTTTTACTGTTGCCGGACCGGCACAGTGGCGTCCAGAGAAAGGAGACACGACAAACGCATACACAATAACCAGCCGATAATAGCACGAGTCTGTCATAGAGGAGAGAGAGCCCTTGTATGGCAAGTCACTAGTGGCAAATGATGGTCATGGAATGCCTCTGACTGCCTCCACTACAGTAATGACAGCATCCTCCTCCTCCTCCTCCTATACACAGGAGGGGTTGAATGACCACCAAAAAAAAAGAAAGGCATGTGAATCATCGAGTGTTAATGAACACCAAGCGACAGTAGCGTAGGGGAGGAGAGACCGGATGGTGGGTTGTCACTGATGGGAATATATATATATATATATATATATATATATATATATATATATATATATATATATATATATGAACTTATTTACAATACTCAAAAGTCAAGATGAACTTCATTTTACATGTAGGAGTCGAATCATGCAATATCTTTTTTATGAGAGAAGAAAAAAATAAAGAATACATTCCCTTGCAACAATCTCCGTGTACAAGTGACATCTCTCTGCCCAGCACTTTCTTTAGAATTCCTTCCCATTCTCTCCTCCATCTTCGCCCTTGAAATTCTGCTGGAAATCCTGCCGAACTGTATGGTCGAGATGCAGGCAATACTACGGGAACCCAGAGCCATATCCCCAGTACAAATCTTGGCTCCAAGTGGGCGATGGTCGCGCTAATGATATTATAAAAACTGCAAACTGCCAATAGTTGCCCGAGTGGACACTAAACGAGACCTAACTGCCCCATACGGAAATAATTACTTGTTATGATGACCAATATTATTGGCCTTTACGAGTCTCGTCATGTGGGTGGGGTGCTGTAAGGAGGGAGGGAGAGGGAGACAGACAGAGAGTGAGGGAGATAGAGAGAGAGAGAGGGAGGGAGGACACGAGGATAGGGAGGTGGTTGAGTGCGTTTGTGAGGCGTGAGGGGGACCAGGAGCTACACACACACACACAAACACCACACACACACACACACACACACACACACACACACACACACTAGATTGAGGGTTGAGCTCGTTAGAGAGCCAGGAACTCTGTAACTTAAGGGTTGAGTGCGTGAGAGGGTCAGGAGCTACTCTCTCTCTCTCTCTCTCTCTCTCTCTCTCTCTCTCTCTCTCTCTCTCCCACTAGCTTACGACCAAAAGGCTCTCGCGTCCTGAGGGAGGGCAGCGGGCTGCTGGATCCGCCTGCACTCTGTTGTGTATGACAAGGAGCTTGGGACGTGTTGCATGCACGGGACTATATGGGACACAACACCAGGGGCGTGTTTGGTGGGCTTTGGTAGCACGACCACCCTCGCCTCGCTCTGGTTCACAGCATGTTCACATACGATTTTTGCCTGACCATATATATATATATATATATATATATATATATACATATATATATATATATATATATATATATATATATATATACTCGATTTTGACCGCTTCGTTTTGACATCATGACTTAGGGAAGTAGAGGTACGGAATTCCACTGCTGCAGCTGGGCCATGAAATACGCCGCGGATCGCTCAGATCACAAGTGATGATACTGTTATGGCTACTCGCTTCACACACACACACACACACACACACACACAAGTGAACGAACTGTTCCCATCTTTGGTGTTATTCACTTTTGGTTTGGGGAGGAGGAGGAGGAGGAGGAGGATGGTGTAGTCTAGTTACCCCCCTTGACTCACTGCCCCCATGGAAGAGGTGAGGTATGGGAGAAGGAGGAGGAGGAGGAGGAGAAGAAGAGGAAGAGGAGGAGGAGGGGTAGGAGGAGGCTATCATACTCCTGGTTTCGATAACGTATTCTTTATCAAATTTGTTACATCTGTACATTAGATTAGCTATCAATCATACTCCTATATTAGATGAAGCTATGGTGCTCCTGTATTCATTGATCTATGACACTCCTATATTAAGTGATCTATGGTGCTCCTAGATACGGTGAACTATGGTACTCCTATATTTGCTTCAGCTATAGTAGTCCTATATTTGATGAACTATAGTATTCCTAGATTTGTTGACCGCTATATTCGATGATCTATGGTTCTATATATATATATATATATATATATATATATATATATATATATATATATATATATATATATATAGAGCTATGGTTCTCCTAATGTCAAGGACCAACGTCCATTGGCCATAAACATCACAGTTACCTCATCTCACGCCAGTTCGACGTTACAGAACCGTACAGCCGGAGCATAATGATAAGTTGGCAGACTGGCTAATTTTTTAGAAAATTTTACAATCCGCGTTGGTATGTGGGACATACATACGTTATTCTGCCGCCTGCACACCGATTTTTTTTGTGTATATTTTCACGTCAGTCCATTTTCACGTCAGTCCCCTCAGCATGGTGGTTCGATCCTTGGATACGACCCCCGGTACGACCCTTGGGTACGACACTTGGTACAATCCTTGGGTTCGACTCTTGGGTCCGACCCCTGGTACAATCCTTGGGTACGACCCTTGGTACAATCCTTGGGTCCGACCCCTGGTACAATCCTTGGGTACGACCCTTGGTACAATCCTTGGGTACGACCCTTGGGTCCGACCCGTGGTACAATCCTTGAGTACGACCCTCAGTGTACATATATTGGCTCATACATATATTTTTTCTTATTGGAAACCTTATCCTAATCTGTTCTTTATCGTAAACTCTGTCCCAATTTAGTTCTTCGTTAGGAGCCTTATTCTAATTCGTTGTATATTAGGAAACCTTATTCTAATTCGTTCTATACTTTGAAACCTTACCCAATTTTGCTCGTTTTCAGAAATCTTAATCATAATTTGTTATTTACTGAAAACCTTTTCCCATTTTCATCTTTATCAAACTTCTTATCCCAATTTGTTCTTGAACAGGAAACTTATCCTCTAATTTGTTCTTCAATTTAAATCTTTGCCCGACTTGTTCTTCATTAGAAACTTTATCCTATCTTTGACGAGGAACTTCATCCTAATTTGTTCTTGATTAAAACCTCATCCAAATATGTTCTTTTGGCTGTGGGTTCAGCCTTCCTTGGCCGGTAGTTTAGCGTTTTTTTTTTTTTCTGTGGGTTTAGCCTTTTTTAGGGGGGGTTGCGGGTTTAGCCTTTTTTAGGGGGGGTTGCGGGTTTAGCCTTTTTTAGGGGGGGTTGCGGGTTTAGCCTTTTTTGGAGCCGCGGGTTTAGCCTTCGTTTGGCCGTGGGTATAGCCTTTTTTTTTTTTTTTGGCTGCGGGTTTAGCCTTCTTTCTTTGCTCAAAGTTGCTGATATAGAGTATGGTTGGTTGATATTCAGTTAGGTTTCATATTCAGTCTTTATTTTTTCTTCGTCAACCTCTTCCTGGGCTCAAAGCTAAAGCGTTTTTCTTTTTCCCTTTTCCCAAAGCTAACGAAATCTAGCTTGACATTTAACAATAAATTCTTTATTGCGTTTATTGACCAGCGACTTGCCTCACTCTCGTACACTTGTGCCTCATTAAGTCATTTGGTCATATTGTATCAACAAACTTATGTCCATTTTTATTGCTAATTCGTTGCTTGTCTTATATATATATATATATATATATATATATATATATATATATATATATACATATACCACCCTGGGCCCCTTGCTACACCTTAATTTCCCTGATGATTCCATTGCCCTGGTTTGCTGCGTTTAAGGGAGAGTCAACTGCGTCATGGATCAACGAAGAGAAAGGAGTTCGATAAGGTGTGTGTGTGTGTGTGTGTGTGTGTGTGTGTGTGTGTGTGTGTGTGGTTAACCGCTTGAGGGGGGTGTGACCGGGCTCCGCCTGCACAAGGTAACATCACGAGTGGAAAGTCATCTCTGGCGAGTCTGCCTCACCGGGAGTACAGTTTCGTTAAAAAAAGAAACTTCTCTCTCCAAGGGATTCTACATTGCACTGTTACTGGACGTAGCGCACCTTTGGGCTGCAGGGGCCTTTAGAAGAGTCCTGGGCAACACCAGGACCCTCCCACAGAAATTGGCCCCCGGGTGATTACGAATCGGCAAACAGATAAATAGATCCCATGAGGGAGACGGTACGATCCTTGAGTAAGGCGACCTATCCTTCGACCTAACCTCAAAAACGTCAGGTCAACGTCCTGGTCCATCTAGCACAAGGATCGTACCGTCGTGCTCGAAGGTCGTACCGTCGTGCTCGAGGGTCGCACCGTCGCGCTCGAGGGTCGCACCGTCGTGCTCGAGGGTCGTAGCATCGTGCTCTAGGGTCGTACCGTCGTGCTCGAGGGTCGCACCGTCGTGCTCGAGGGTCGCACCGTCGTGCTCGAGGGTCGCACCGTCGCGCTCGAGGGTCGCACCGTCGTGCTCGAGGGTCGCACCGTCGTGCTCGAGGGTCGTACCGTCGTGCTCGGGGGTCTTACCGTCGTGCTCGGGGGTCTTACCGTCGTGCTCGAGGGTCGTACCGTCGTGCTCGGGGGTCGTACCGTCGTTGTTTATATGATGAGTGAACTTGCACGGCCGTCTGTGACGTATCATCTGACTTGATTGATATACCTTAATTCCAGAGCCCAAGGGACTCTTATGCTACTGAAAGGCTGTGCGCTACAATCAGTAGCAAGGAAATGATGGACTCATTTGGAAATAAAACCTATTCAACGAGATTCTAATCTTCGTTCAATGACAATGATACATCCTTGCTTAAGGTAACTTTTTAATAGTGGTGTAATTTCAAGCAGGACCTTATCTTTATATATATATATATATATATATATATATATATATATATATATATATATATATATATATATATATATCCTGCAGTTGAAGACTTGCTTCGTTACAGCTTCGTTTTTGTATGTTAAATCTGTATTACTCTTGTCACTCTAGCGCAAATGGTGAACTGTGATTTAGATCCGCCTCATGGAATCAAGTCGCGTGATCACGTAGCATTACTGCTGTACTGTACTTTGTAAATGCATTCATTTAGCTTTAGCTTACTGTAACCAAGGCATCGTGCAGTTATCCAGACGCGGCGATTATCCTACACATGTAGAACAGGTACATGTGGAGAACAATTTACCAGTCTGACCTCATCCCTATTGACACAGTAGTGGTTTAAAACTTCTTTTTTCTTTTTTTTTCATCGGAACAACGTATCGTAAACCTGCGTTTTCCACACATCGTGAACGTGTAAACGCTTTTTCGTTTGAACGGTGTAAATTACCCTTGTAAATGGGGCACACGTTACGTTTATCTGACGTAACACAAAATACATGAAATACACATGACACGCACGATATTTCTTGTGACATATTCGTGAGTATGATTTCTCCACAAGGGTGGAACTTCCCAAGAATAGCATGATATAGCCACGAACTCTCTCTCTCTCTGTCTCTCTCTCTCTCTCTCTCTCTCTCTCTCTCTCTCTCTCTCTCTCTCTCTCTCTCTCTCTCTCTAGTTCTTTACCCATACACACACGGTGTGTGCTGTCACGGATCATACACCAATTGCTCATATATATATATATATATATATATATATATATATATATATATATATATATATATATATATATATATATATATATATACATACATAAATATAAAAGTCTATCTGGAAAATGTTTAATAGACGGCAATAGTTTAATAGTCTAAGTGGGATGGATCTGTCAGTGTATTCAGTTTAATTCTTCTAACTGCGACAGACTACGGTTTACACCACGACTGTGATGACATATATATATATATATATATATATATATATATATATATATATATATATATATATATATATATATATATATACCCTCAGTGGAAAAAAAAGAAAAAAGAAAAAAACATCAACAACGAGTGATTGGAACATACGCTGCTGTAAGAAGATGAGATCATCCAAAACAATAATCCCGTCTCGCATGTCGGGTCGGATTCCCTCCCTTTGATGGGACTGATTGGAGCATTTTGGGAGCCGCGTCCAGTCACTCCTGCCTAGACTCTCGCTGGCTTGGCATTGGTCGCTACAGACCGACTTGCTTGTCCCGGTTGGTCGGTTGGCTCAACGTATACCGAGAGAAAGAAGCGGATTACCACTGAAGTTTATTGGCTACACATTAGTTGCAATACGCAGAGAGAGGATACAGCCAGTTGCGTCACGGTTTTTCTTTTTATATATAAATATAAGACTCGCGCCAATGCTTGAGTTCATCACCGAGGGATTTCTCGATCGACAATCTAGGTACGGATTTTCTCTCCTGGATGATACTGACACAGGTTTGCTGGTCAGACTATCATGCCATGGGTTGATAGGAGGCGTTTCTACGATGACATTCGAATGGTTTTGAAGCTATTCAGGTTTGTGTACACGGTACCTTTGTGACTTCCGACACAGGGATCGTCTCTCTGAAATGGTCCTGGCTCGCCTGTTTTTGCTCTCTTTTCTCTCTCCATACATTGTATTCTCGGCAGAAATGTCACCTCACGATGACACACACACGCAAAGAAAGTGCTTTCTCTGGGTGACCTATGCGCCCACGGAAGTTATACAGAAGGTTTCTCACTCTCTCATGAGATCTCTTCGTTACTCAGATGTTTCCCGCACGGGTATTTCCTCTGCGCAGATGTTCATCTCCATACGTCAATTCTACGATCATGTCTACCAATCGACGTCACCGCTTTCTTCAAGCCCTACCTTTGCGACCCCCATCGTAACAAAGGGCCGAAAACGAGACAATGTACCATCATACATAACTAATAACAATGCAGTGGACTTCTGCCACTACATATGCCCTACCATCTTTGATCAACCAGAGTACTAAAATGACGAGATACACACACACACACACACACACACACACACACACACACACACACACACACACACACGATAACGAGTGCAACAAATTCCTTTGTGTTAGTGCGAAGAGCACGGCTCCGAGACCGGTCGGGGGGAGGGCCCGTCCACATTTGATAAAAACAAAATAGACACAACTCCTCACGTACACAGGATGAACGCGTTTCAGTCTGGGCGAATCGCTGAGCGAAACCCATAAAAAGGTCGAGTGTTGGCGTCGTCTGTCGTCATGAGATGCAACTGTCAGTGACAAGGATGAAGCGAACAGCTTTGAGGTAGGTCATCAGACCAGGAAAGCTTCACCAATACCGAACTTTCGGCTGATATCTGTCAAGCTAGATGGTGGAAGGAGGGAGACACGGGCTGGGAGGGAGGGAGGGAGCACGTACTTAAGACGAAATTTTTTGCCAAAAAAGGCACGGCCAGCGCGTAGCGCTGACCGCACGCAGGGAAGTATACAGTGTTACGAACAACCAGCTGCGTGAGTTACGTGTTGTCAGGTGTTACGTAGAAGATGGAGAGATTGTGTGTTGTGGACTGAAAATGCTAAGAGAAATTTCAACTACCTGGGAGAGAGAGAGAGAGAGAGAGAGAGAGAGAGAGAGAGAGAGAGAGAGAGAGAGAGAGAGAGATAAGAGGAGTGTACATAAAGACAGGTTACTGTTTATGAAGGTAATGGTGTTGTACGGATGAGAGACTTGGGTCCCAGATGAAAAGGAAACAAACAAAAAAAAAACGGGCGGAGGAAAGAGAGGGTAAGAGAGAGAAAGGTGTGGTTGTAAGACTAAGTGTGAGAGACAGAGAGCAGAAGGAAGAGTGGGTGTTGAAAGACATATGGATGAGTGAAGAGGGGCGTGACCAAGAGGGTATACACGTTGGAAACAGAGGGAACAAGGAGAAAGGGGGAACAGAAGAAAAGACGGAGTGATACATAATTTGAGTGAAAAGGGCCTAAACATACAGGGAGGTATGAGGCGTGCGTGGGAAAAAGCAACTTGGAGCGATGCGGTATACAGGGGGCAATGCGATGCCAGTGACCTGAATCAGAACATTTGAAGCGGCCAAGGAGAACGCTGGGAAGGCCTGTGGGGGCTTGGCTGTGGCAAGATGGGCCTCTGGTTTCCGTGCATGATGCATGACAGCCCAGGCTCCAAACACTCTTCAGGAAATGTATGGCTACGGGCCACTAACCTAGAAAAATGCACGACATGACTAACTCAACGATTCCAACCGTCGTTAGCCAAACGAGCATCATAAAAAAAAGCATCGAACCCGTCACAAATCTGCTCTTGCAGGAGTTCCATCATCAAGGAGGATGTATATATATATATATTATATATATATATATATATATATATATATATATATATATATATATATATATATATATATACACTCAAGAACTAACAAGCCAGTTAGAATAATAATGATAATCATGATACCCATCAGAGAAAATCTTCCCTGGTACTTCATCACGGCTCATCACACCGACGCAAAATGAATAACCCCCTCCCCCCCCCCCCACACCCCACACACAAAACCCCCAAAACCACCCCAAAAAACACCCCCCCCCAAAAAAAAAAAATACGTTCATTATGTTCTAGTGAAACGAGAACATGACCGACGACGACGCCGCTTGGATAACCAAGCAACGGACCTGACCTGCCCGGACAGTAGTACAATGATCGTGGTCGATAAGTGACCACGTCGGAGATTGACATTGATCGCGCGATTGTGGGGACGGAGGAAAGGGGGAGGAGAGGAGGGGCGGCGGCGGCAACGTAAGGGAAGGAGAGGCAGTGTGGGGTGGTGATGAGACCCAGGCCGTGTGGAAATGCTGTCGATGGTGTGTGTGTGTGTGGGGGGGGGGGGGGGGGGGGGGGGGGGAACAGGGCCTCCGCCCCAGCTAGTAGGGCACTGAAGGGTGTGTGTGTGTGTGTGTGTGTGTGTGTGTGTGTGTGTGTGTGTGTGTTTCTGTCTGTCTGCCTGTCTCTCGTTTCAAGGAGGCAGAAGGTGTCAGGGCAGAATTTCCACGGCCTCCATGACGATCTTCAGTTTATATATATATATATATATATATATATATATATATATATATATATATATATATATATATATATATATATATAGCCTCAAGCCTTAAAAAGATGGAAAAATGGAATCAAGCCTTGAACTCATTCATGTGAGTCTTCAATACGCCAGGCCATCTCACCCAAAGGTTGTATATATTTATGCTCAAGGGTCGTTCCTGTCGCCAAGCCTAAGGATCACTGCTTCCGTCGTGCTCAAGGGTCGAACCTTTGTTCTCAAGGCCCGTATCGTCGTGCTCGTATCGTACCATCGTGCACAAGGGTCGTATCATCGTGCTCAAGCGTCGTACCGTCGTGCACAAGGGTCGTATCATCGTGCTCAAGGGTCGTACCGTCGTGTACAAGGGTCGTATCATCATGCTCAAGGGTCGTACCATCGTGCACAAGGGTCGTATCATCGTGCTCAAGGGTCGTACCGTCGTGTACAAGGGTCGTATCATCATGCTCAAGGGTCGTACCATCGTGCACAAGGGTCGTATCATCGTGCTCAAGCGTCGTACCGTCGTGTACAAGGGTCGTATCATCGTGCTCAAGGGTCGTACCGTCGTGCACAAGGGTCGTACCGCCGTCCTTCTCTATCCCTCAGAACAGGAAAGCACTGGGTGGGGCTTAGAAAAAAGAAAAAAGTCTATTCTTTAAGCTCATGTAGTCTGAGGGAGGCTTCATCGATACACAACCGTGACACCATCTATCGGTCTCGGAATGTTGTGAAAGCCTTAACTCCGCCTGAGACTGCTGGTGCTACAGCAACGGCATCTGGGAGTGGAGGAAGACACACAAGTCTTCTCATGGCTTGATGATCTCCTGGTTCGACACCATCTTCTTGACCCTGGGAGGAGCTGGTTCAGGACTGCCGGGGAACACTGCTCACCCTCATGTGGCCCATCGATGTATCAAACCCTTGAAGAACCTACGTTACTTCTGTGGTGTCACTGATTGAGAAATCCTCTGAGAATCGTCTTTTTCTCTCCTCTGCCTAGATTTTTGCTTTCCCGTCCCAGGAAGCGACTTCGTCACGCCGAGCGTCCGTGTGTGTGTGTGGCTACAACACACGGTGCATTGCTGCCCGAGACTTCCCTCCGTATGAGGTGGGCATCACATGACCCATGGCCATCACTGCGGCCAAATCTGTGGACAACCATCTTAGGTACATGTCGGAGACAATGCACTGAGGGCCAGACAGACACTTGTGATCAACGTACTAGCCTCTTCATATGTTACTACGGCAGTACCAGCAGCACCATGACTTCATGATGCAATGTATGAATAAATAAATGAATGAATATATTAAGAACGGTTTATTCAAATTATGCAGCCATTCGGCTAAAAATACGTAGTTGAGATTTTACGGGTATTACAGGATTAGGGGAGGGGGGGTCATGATACTAACTAGTTAACTAACTGATCATAAAGTCATAAAGTAAGTGTGTGTGTGTGTGTGGTGTGTGTGTGTGTGTGTGTGTGTGTGATGGCATGGTGGGGACGCTCAACCAAGCCTCTGGTAAAAAGCTGGATTAGTGCCGCACAGACGGGGACAGTCTGGGGTGTAGGTGTGTGTGTGTGGTTGGGGGGATCTGAAGCAACACACACACATAAACATACATACTGACACACACAGATATAAGAACGTGTGAAGAAGCACATTCAAACACTGACGAACGCGCCAGTCTGGTGAATGTGAAAAGGTATAGTTGAGTTCAGTCGAGGATGAGGGACAGCGGGGCTGAGGTCCAACCCAGTACATGGATGTATGTGAAAAAGGAATGAGAAAAATGGTCATCGCGCAAAGAGATTAATACAAGTATATAACAGTGTGCAGCAGGCCGTAGACAATACCCATCATCCTTTTATTTTTCTCTCTCTTTTTTTTTCCCCAGCCATTTAGGAACACCATCACACTCAACCTCATTCAGAATCAAACCATCATAGTATCAACAAACCTGTGTGCTTCATGGACTGGATTATAGCTCACTTTTGAGACGCCCTCACGTCATTCATCTGAAGTCGTCTCACTGCACTACCATTCTTTCCCTCCTTCAGTAGGCAAACGTCACTTTATCCTACTTTAGAACACCTCGTGTCACTTCAATTTCCTTGTCATCTGTTACCATCGCATGGCACTTGATCTTCCTGCAATCTGTTATCATCTCACTTCATATGGCTTTTACCTCATGTCTCTTAAGCTTATCATATTCTTCTTCTACTCACTCAAAAGCCTTCACTTCATATTGTCTCATTTCACCCCAGTGGTCTTGATTTAATGTCATATCTTTTCTATCATACCTTCATGTTACCTTCCCTAGGGTCACTTCATGTCACCTTTTCTTCCTGTACTTTGTCACTTCTCACCTCACTTACCAACATACCATTGCACCCATTCTACTCATATCACTTCCTCATCCCCTCCACAAAATCAGCTCTTCATCTCAACCAAACACCCACCAACCCACCCACCTCATTTCACCTCGCTTGATCTTATACCATATCATACTTCCAATATGACTGGCAAATGACTCAAGGCGCTTACCAATCTGCTTTGTTGCCATCAATGACGTGGGTGTAGAATTCAGATCCAGGTCAAAAACGGTAAAAAAAAATACCCCTATGATAAATATTGCTATGAATATCAGTCGTGTCATTATAAGACGTTAATATTCCATACCAATATTCCCAGCATCATCATACACACAGTTGCTGTGTATGATCTTAATGTGATTCATTGTTTATAAGGAAGAAGGTTTAACAGTCATAGGAAAGGATGAAATTGAAAAAAAATAATGTAAATATAAAACTTAAATAAAGAAAAATACATAAAAACTATTAAGAAAAGGCACAAGACACCATATGGGAACCTTTAAGAACATTTTTTTCCAAATATTTTTTGATCGTCCTGCAATATCTATCTGAAGGAATTACCGTGCGAAAGAGTGATATGCCACTTGAATAAAGCGATTTTCTATCCTAAATGCTTTTAATTGTCTTCTATCATAAGCCGTCCCGAGCTGACGCGATCAGAGTTGAAATTGAAAAGCAGACAATTTAATCCTTGCGACGAAGGAAAACTGGGATGTTAGATAAACATTACTAATGAACTTAAACATTTGCTGTCTAGTTTACTCCTAACGATCCCGTGTAATCAAAGTCTGTTCTTATCAATGGGCCGAACCAGGGCGTGTGAAGCGGCCGGGGTAAACCATGGGAAGGTCTGTGGGGGCCTGGTTGTGGACAGGGAGCTGTGGTTTCGATGCATTACACATGACAGCTAGAGAATGGATGTGGGCGGATGCGGTCTTCCTTCGTCTGTTCCTGGTGCTACCTCGCTAACGCGGGAAACGGCGAACAAGAATGGAGGTAAAAAAAATCAAATATATATATATATATATATATATATATATATATATATATATATATATATATATATATATATATATATATATATATATATATATATATATGAAAGAGGATACAGACACACTGCTTCATTAATACTGATGGCCTCGACCTCTGATTGCCTGTCCTTCCTATCGCCCAAGGTTCTGATCGGCAACCATCAGGTTACCACAGATTCAGCTTGATTGGGAGTTCTGATTGGGGTAATCTCGACCTAGACTCTGATTGTCTCAAAAAATAATTGTCCCAAACAATGACTGAACCAGGCAATGATCGTCCTCAATGACTGATTGCCCTGGCTACCACCAATCGTCCCAGACACTGTCCCAGACTCTGATCGTCCACGACAATGACAGTCCCAAATCGTCCCAGACGATCATCGTCCCATATACTGATCCTCCACGACACTGACAGTCCCAAATCGTCCCATATACTGATTATCCCAAACACTCCATCACCACTAGAGTCGGCCCATCAACCTAGATCGCTCAGGATGAACCACGTCCGAGGATGATCAGCCGATCAACACCTCTGATCGCTTCGTGAACTGATTACCCGATACAATGATTGTCAGTCTTTGGAAGCACCTTTATCGGCAAACCGATTGATCCACTGGGATAAAATCGGCCCCCCCCCCCTGATCAATCCTCATCCGATATAATAAACTTGATGGAGGGGTTATCATCGGTCGCATCACAGGTTATCAGTGAGGCCTCTGGTTATCGGTGCGATGATCGGTAATTATCGGTCAGATCGCGCTGGCTGTCGGTGAGGTCGTCGATTTATCGGGTCATATCATCGGTTTTCGGGGATATCATCAATTACAGGTTACATCGGTGGTTATCGGTGACACATCGGTTATTAGTCACATCACAAGTTATCGGTGAAGCAGTGGTTATTGATCGGATCATCAATTATCAATGAGATCATCGGTTATTGGACAGATTATAAGTTATCGGTGAAACTATGGTTACCGATCGGATCATCAGTTATCAATGACACCATCGGTTATCGGACGGATCATAAGTTATCGGTGGGTCATCGGTTAGATCATTATGACCCCGGGTGCGGGTCAAGGGTCGTCCAATACGCCCCTGATCGTCCACCACTCTGACCTCATGAGAGATTTCGTCCAGCCATTCTGATCGTCCATAAGCGTCTCTGGTCGTCCAATAGTCTAAGAATCTGATAATCGTCCAAGACTGATTATCGCTGGAGATTTTGATCGTCCGACAGTCTGTCTGATCGTCCAGGACTTTGATCGCCAGATGCTTTGATCGTCTAAAAACTTTGATCGCTAGAAATATTGGCCACCCTAGATAATGATCGCTGGAGGACACACTCGTTAGAGGTACTAATCGCTCGACATCTTAATCACTAGCTTTTCTAATCGACCGATGTTCTAATCGCTAGAGAGTGATGGCTCGATATTCTAAATCACAAGGCGAAAATGATCGCAAGACATTTTAATCACTGGAGAGAGATTGATCGTTCGACATTTTCATCGCTAGCTGTACTGACTGCCCGACAATCCGATCGCTAGAAGAAAACGATCGCTCGACACTGTCAATCGCTGGAGGGAAAAGAGACGTGACCACAAGGCGTTGGAATCACTTGAGGGAAACTTTGATCGCTTTGACATATAATCGCCTTGAGTGAGCTTCGATCTCACACACACACACACACACACACACACACACCATGATCACTACGCGTTTTTTCCTTGGGTGGTTAACCTGTTGAAGCTAATCTTACCAGTGCATTGTGTGTGTGGGTCAGACAAGCGAGGACTGTGGGAGGAAGTAATTTGGTCGGCATTACAGAAGCGAAGTTAAGAAATAAATGATAATCTTGGCCGTAATTGGAGGGCTTTTGGGTGGAGAAGCCAGTCGCTGAAATGCGTTTGGAAATGTTAAACTAACTAACCTAACCCCTGATCACCCCATCTAAACGCCTCGTGGGTTAGGTCACATTCCCGTCCAATCACAAGGCTGGTAACGGAGCGAAGGAAGGAGCTTATGGCGGGAGCGCTGGACAAAGCCGAACCCAGCCAATGGCAGAGGTTCTTGCAAACCCGTTTCGTCCGGTTACAAATATCTTTCAGCCAATCAGGATTCCTCTTTTTTTTAAGACAATGAACGGCCGAAATGTTTTCGAAAATCACCTTTTTTTCCCCCATCATGTTCGTGATCTTTTCTAACTCAAATTTGCTTCAGATGAGAATTCCAATCATCATGTGATTAAATACCTGAAGGTGAAATAATCAACTGTTTCAAAACCTTCAGTTTCTGCATCTCTTCACTTCACTTCTGCAACTATCGTTTGGCAGCAAATTCTAAAACATAAACCACGGGAATTTTGATCACCGTAACAAGTATAAAAGACGGCACACAATCCGGCTACAACTAGAATCATTCAAAATACTCGTACTTCATTCGCCAATCCCCCCCAAAAAAGCCACAATCCTTAGTGGTAACATACCGCCCCAATCTTTGACTGTTTCCACCAATCAACCCACCCCACGATTCACGAAGCGGGCCAACAACCTCGTTGCCCAATCCGTCGTCGCACGCCTCTAATCAGCAGCTACCAATCCTATTTGCACAACCTTGGGGGGAGGTCAGAACTCACAACATGGTACTTGAAGACTTTTTTAGACTCAAAGAAAAACTATCTTTTTCGACCTTTTCATTTTCAGAATGATTATATTTCGGAAAATAATAATGATAATAATGATAGTGATACCAATAACAATATTAATGATAATAATGATAATAATAATAATAATAATAATAATAATAATAATAATAATAATAATAATAATAATGATAATAATGTTCTATCGAACAACAGCTTTAAAAATCACTATGGAAAAGATACAGATATCTATTGTGGACTGCCAATGGCACAGTACTAAATTCAAGCCAACGAATTTTCATCTCTTTTGGATCATTTCTTCCCCTTTTTTCTTTGAGATCTAAAGTTAAAATCTAAACCAAAATGGCAGTAGATTTCAGGACAATTTTCATAATCTAATTATTATCTTTTATCATTCACAAAAAAATCTGATGATAAGAATTTCGCAGGCCTTGACGAACCTAGACGATCCAGGCTTAACAATCGAATCATTGCTCTGGCTGTGAGTCTTGCTGCTCCAATGAAATGCTTATACAATCTCGTTACCCTAAATCGCTATATATCTTCTGCTATTCGGTCTACAATCCTAACCGTCCCAATCACAAACCTACGATTCTTTCTTTCCCCCCACTCCTCTCTACTCCAGCCAGTGATCCCATGATATTCTTTCCATTGGCACTGATACCTTGACTACCTGACTGCATGTTCCACACCCTGATTATGAGGTGATTGGGTGATTATAAGCTCAGTACACTACTCATGCCTCAACATCTCAGAGCTCTGATGGGCCAAGGAGAATCTACCCGATTGGCCAATCCAGAATGTATAGTATCATGGCATCCAGACCGTAACGGGCACTCAGAACGCAACGAGCATGGGTGGTGTAACTATTCAGAGCGTCTTGAATCACCGAATCACTAATACGAACTAGTCAGAGCTGCGTGTGCCCATCAGGATGTCATATGCCACATTCAGAACTCGCTAGGTCACCTGAAACGTGATGGGTCAGACAGAGGGTCAGATCTTTGGGGATGTCCTGAACCGAGTGAATGACACAGTGCCACTCAGAATGTGGTTGGGGGCCATTCAGAACAACGCGAGCCGTTGGTGAACTGACCTCTCCCCACCTGAGTAATCTGATTGCCTACCTCCCCACATGAGTAATCTGATTGCCTACCTCCCCACATGATGAGTAATCTGATTGCCTACCTCCCCACATGAGTAATCTGATTGCCTACCTCCCCACATGAGTAATCTGATTGGCTACCTCCCCACCTGAATGACGCGACTGGCCACATTCCCAGCTGGGTAACAACCTGAATGGCAGACTCTCCAGACGAGTGACCTGAGTGGTTACACTCCCAGGACTCATGATTCTCCCCCTACATAAGCCTCCCGATATTCGCGAATATCAAATCTTCCGTTGTTAACGGATGATTCAATTTATCCATTGACAACCAGTTCATCTACTGACCCTGGGTTCTAAGTACACGACTGGCATTGACGACATCAAAGTTTCATTCCTCTCTCTCTCTCTCTCTTTTTAATGACTAAACTACCGAACCACTCGATTTCTAGAGACTCAAGCATACACGTGTGCTTATGCGCGGGTAAAAGCTTTTAACCCCTAGAAAAAAAAAAGCGAATAATAAACTATAAGATCTTTTATCTTGTGGCAAAAAGTTGGTAAGGTCAAGAGACAGGCTGGAGGAAAATAATACCATACGACACTGCCAACGCAATGATGTTGAGCCGCCACGCCTAATGAGAAACCACATGAATAACAGCCTTGTTAGAACAAGGAAGTGTTCACGCATTCAGGCCAAAGAAATAAAGAAATCGGATCGAGGAATTCAACAGTGTGTCACGAGCACTCTCTCTTGGTATGTCATTTTGATGATTGGTTCTCCCTTATCATCAGACGAGTCTGTTCGAATTAGCTGAATTCGTTCATCCAATGGTTGGTTGGTCATTTAGTCTTTAGACCTGTCAAACTGCCAGGGTCATTAAGGCTGTCGACGTCTCGTTATAACTACCTACTTTGAACACCTTCTTCAGGTGCTCATGATGATGATAAGGTCATACGCGCTCTCACTGCACGTATCGCGCTTCTGTTCAACAGACTGTATTGACTGTATATGCAGCGATACATAACATATCAATTAAGAGATAAAAGGGTTGTAAACGTAGCCGCTACAACCCCAAGTGGAGTCACGTTAATCATTCTTTCCTGCTGGATAAAAGAAGCGGGTGACTGATTGTAAACGATGACAAATAAGTGATGAACATCTTTGAAATTCGAGATACTGAAGACCATTAATGATCAGACGGTAACATTCAGTGACAGATAAGAACGAGGCTGCTCGAGTATATATATATATATATATATATATATATATATATATATATATATATATATATATATATATATATATATATATAGTTTCTCTGTAAGGAGGATACAGAGAATAGACAGCTTTAGGTTCTCAAAACCTTAAGGAGACAAAGACCAAGAAATACAGAGAAAACACAGAAATACAGAAGGTCTTCCTTGAGACAGACGAACGGACTAGATACAGACAGATAGAAACCCCACAACAGACAGGAGGAAAAACAAAACAAAAAAACGGTGAAATTTTTAAAACACAACACAGAGATAAATCTAAAACAAAAGACAGCCACCACAGGATGTAGTCCCCTTGAAAAATCCCAAAGAAACAAAGGCACGCATACGGAGAAGACAGTGTTAAACGAATAAAAGACACACACACACACTCACACACACACACCCACACACAACACACACACACACTCAGAGTGACAAACGTCACAGACGAAAAGACTCGAGGAGGAGGAGCCTGACTGACGAAAGCCACAGACACAGACATACTCGACGACATTGGCAGACGTTGGACTGACTGACGAACATCACAGACAGACAGACGAATGTCTAGCAGACACAGACAGACAGACGAATGTCTAGCAAACACAGACAGACAGACTTACAACAGCCACAGACACAAGGACTCACTAGACGCTTTAGCAAGCATCAAGGGGGCAGACAGACAGACAAACAGACTGACAGAGACTAACGAACTTTACAACATACACAGACAGAAGGACAGACAGACAGACAGACAGACAAGACAGCGGAAGAAAACTTGCCCCCTTCCCTTCCCTTCCCTTCCCATCTCCCACCCACCCATCCCCTCCGCCATTCCCTTTCCCCTCCCTCTACCCTTCCTGAGCAGGAGGGAGGGAGTGGTGGGAGGGAAGGAAAGAGAGGGAGAGGGAGGGAGGGAGGGAGGGAGTCTGCTGCAGTCGGTGGCGAAGGAATGGGCCAGCGGGCGGGTTGGTGTGGCA
This sequence comes from Panulirus ornatus, assembly GCF_036320965.1. Taxonomy (NCBI): domain Eukaryota; kingdom Metazoa; phylum Arthropoda; class Malacostraca; order Decapoda; family Palinuridae; genus Panulirus; species Panulirus ornatus. Next base: position 3,679,455 of record NC_092258.1, read on the forward strand.
TTTATCTCGCTGGTTACGGCGTGATCTCCTTCCATAATTTTCCCCGGGCGATAATTTTGCCGAAACGTAAGAGGACAACTTCCGAAGATGCAACTTGGGAAAGTGTGCAATCTTGGAATTCATGGAAGTGGGGCTAGACAATAGACGGCGAAGACACTGGGTAAAAAACCGGAGGGAATCTTTATTGGTCGTGGGGGCTTTAAGACCCAAATGGAAATTTACATGGTAGTATACGTAAATGATAATGGTCAGGATAGAGGCTGAGTTGGCGGCGGCGGTGGCGGAGGCGGCGGCGGCGGCGGTGGTGGTGCTGATGGTGATTGTCGTGGTGGTGGAGAGGGTGTTGGGGGTGTGTTGGCGGCGGCGGTGATGGCGTTGGTGTTGGTGCCGGTGACGGTGGTGGTGGTGGTAGAGGGTTAGGTGATGGTGGTGGGCGTGGTGATGGTGGCAGCGGCGGATGTAGTGGTGGTGGGGATGGTGGTGGTGGCGTCGGCGATGGGTGGCCTGTGTGACGGTGATAGTAGTGGGTGGTGGTGGTGGTTGTGGAGGTGCTGGCTGTGGTGATGGCAGCAGCGCCGAGGAAGTGGCAGTGGACAATGGTTATTATGATGTCTGAAGTAACCGTGATGTGGATTAACACACACACACACACACACACACACTGGTGGTAGGGGTGGTGCTTGTGGAGGCAATGGCTGTGGTAAAGACACGCGGGAGTATGACAGTCAAGGCAGTAACGCTGTCATGACTGTAGTGAAAAATATATTAACAACACGTGTAGCCACTGTTCTGGTCGTCCCTAATGGGGAAGGCGTTGTTAACTTCGCGTTCTAAACAACCCAACGATAGTGGCCACTGCCGTCGTTAAGGTGATAACTGTAGGAAAGGTAACGACAACAACACAGGAGTTGTCAATAATAACATTCAACACAGTAGTTGATAATGATAACGTTTAAGACACAGTGGTCGTTAATGATAACGGTCGTAGTTACGGAAGGGGTTATGCCAACCACCCAGGCAATACAACTGCTGTATTTACAACAAGTGAACCAAATCAAGACACTCCTTCGCTCACTGTGCCCTAACACTTAGCTGTAGACCTTAAGGCTTTACAGACACATAATGGATGAGAAGAAAACATTCAACACTGGCAATGGAAACACAAGGATCCTCCCGCAATACATGAGGTTTGAACAGGCTGCAACAGAGGTACGAGGAACATCCCAATTAATAAAACGAAACCTAAAAGAGAATATAAAGGAATATCCATACCTGTTTTAAAAAACATGTAAAGGCAATCTTCTGGCTTATATCTAGTGAGAAAATCCAACTGTTACAGCAAGCACTAGAAAGACATATTCAGGTCGTAGAAGGAGCAAGAAAAAAGAATTCACATGCAGCTACGTTTGAGGACGAGTCACTAAGGAATCTACACCAGAGATTCGGGAGAGGGCAAGGTTACCATGGCTATGGAACAGGACTGAAAGGCGAACCTGTGTGGGGATCTTTTCTCACAGTCTTCGACTCCTGGTATTCGGATGATCGCTGGCCCCACACACACACACACACACACACACCTGTGAACGCCACAGAACACTTGGGCTACAATCACGACCGTCCCTAAGAACCTAAGTACCGACTCCTGACATCGTAAGCACCTGCGGGACTTTGGTCGATAAGTCAAACACTTCTAATAACCTCAGCCGTGTGGCGCATTACCTTTTTTCTAACAGTCGATCCACTTAGAAAAACAGTTAAGACTACATGGCCGAAGACTGATTTGCGACTATCAAATGGGAGAAAAGATGCTGTGCTGGAGTTTTTAAGACGTGCGATTTCTAATTCCCATGGCAGCTGCGTCCCTTCCTTATCTTATCTGTAGACTTTTCCCGGCGAATCATCCGCAGGATGACGTAAAAGAACGCACAGTAACGGTTGGCTGACACAGCTATCATGTCATGACTCCCATGACTACGATGTGTAACTGTGTAACCATGTGTGTGTGTGTGTGTGTGTGAACGCCTACACGCTGGAGGCTAACCACCAGACCTTCTCGCCAAGTCACCAGCTGGATAAAAAAAAATAGTTCCTAAGACTCCATTTCCTCGAACTGCTGAGGAATGCACTGAAATGCAAACACAGTTTCACGTGGGCTTACGAGACGATGGGCGCACTACACTACCTCGTGCCAGGGAAAAAAAAAAAAAAATGCAGCTTCTTCGACATGCAGATCCACCCTTGGGTGACAATGTCTCCTCTCGAGTGTGTAAACAAGTGACGACAAAGGATTTTGGGTACTTCATAAAGCCATGACACCTCACACGAGTTAAGCTTCTTTTTAAGACCCATTCTTGGTACAGCTTCCTATACATGTGGACAGGGCGTCCCTCAAAAATGCCACCGTCTATCCTGATATCTACACTTCTACCCGACAACATTAAAATCCAAAGGACAAATTTAGGAAAGCATATTCAGGCAGCTGCATTAAGATGATCAACGCTCATACAGGTTTACACTTACAAATGGCATCTCTGACTTGTGTATCTCGGGGAAGCAATGTTTAAATCGAAATAAAAGTTACGTTGACGTTTGGAATGTCACAATCCGAATAGCTACGGAAATCAGAATTGATATTATTACTACAGTAAGAAAAACAACACACACACACACACACACACACACACACACACACACACACACACACACGCTTAGAATGGCTACGTACACAACAACAATCATATTGTGACACAAAAATTTCTTGGCACGATACATCTGACCTATACTTAGGTCACTTAGTATTGTAAAGAGCATCGTTCAAACAAACAGCGTCAATATTACTTTTATATAAAATGCGAAGGTTCTCATCGTCTGAGCCTGTAGCATGTATAACAGCAACTGAAAAGGAACAGCATTTCATACCAACGTCTGTTTTCATACAGCCATCTATACCTGCGTTGTAGAAGTACAGCAATCATACCAATATCTACGTCGACACTGTAAAAGTATGGACGACACTTGACCAGCATTTGAATCATCTCTGTAAAGGTAAAAAGCATTCATACCATTATCATGTCTGTACAGCATTTATATCAACGTGGTCAAAAAAAAAAGGTGGAGGATTGGGATGTGAGTGGTACGATTCTGACAAATATAACCGCAAAATTGAAGAGTTTTATAATAAACCACATTCCACATCTATCTGGATTTGGTGATATCTAAGAATGATTTACTGGCAGCGCTATGCCTTAAAATACTATCACTTCTAAATCGTGGCATTATATTCATATATTCAGAGAAAGAGGAGGGGTGTTACCGAACTCCACCTGTTTTTGGTTACGCCTCGGGGTAAAAAAGTTATCTTAGGCATTTGTTCTGTTATCATCATTAGCTGCAAAGGAGTGCAGTCTCCAAAAGGAGTCAATAATTTCCTAGCTCCTAACTGGAGCGCAGCCTTGAACGACAGGTTTAAAAAGGCCTGGGCCATCAACGAACCTTACCATGGTGTCCAAGGGCCGTGCTAAAGGGTCATGCAACGATGTTCAAGGGTCGTATATCTATCCTTCAAAGTCGTTTAGTGATGAACAAGTGTCGTACCCAACAAGTCATATTCAAGGGTCGTCGCTTTCCTCTTCTTACGGGTCGTACCGACGCGTCGTGCTCAAGGGTCGTGCGTATATGTAGCCCTTATCTGGCTAAATGAACAATAACAGAGCACAAAAGTTTGAGGTTACTCACTGCAACATAACCGAGTTCGGATATAGTCAGTAATGTATATATAATTATATAAGTTCTCTATAAGGAATCCCTTAACTAACAAAATGGCAGAAACGGATATATTAGATTAACCTTAACAAGCAATTTCATATTAAGGGCATTATCGTATAGGATTTCCTTTTACTCTTTTTAAGCCGCTGAATATAACATGTATATATACATAGGTGCTACCGGGCTCCGCCTGCCTGCTCGGTTTACACCGCGAGTGACGACAAGTCACGTTTGGTGAGGCTGTTTCTCATCATATATATATATATATATATATATATATATATATATATATATATATATATATATATATATATATATATATATGATAAGCAAGTAAATTCTACGATATAAGAACTATAGGTAACAATAACGTGAATTACCCTCGTTCAAGAGAGGCGTCTATTAAACAAATGTATTTTCCATTAAGCATTAGGGAATTTCCATTGATCAACACCGAGGCGGTTAAAAAAAAAAAAAATTGTTGCCATGTCGTGCATTTCCAGCTAAATCAGTAAAAAACGCAGTGAAATAATGAAAAAAAAAAATTCCATTATTGACTTCGGGGTTTATTGGGGGGAAAATGACATTCTTGTATTAACAAACGTTATCTCCCGTTTTTTTTTTTTTTATTTATATTTCAAATGAATGAGAACACGAGACGAAATTGTAAATCCATTATACGAAGGGAATTTATCATGCACTTCTTCCTATAGGTTATAGTTTCATTCCATTTAATTACCCATAGGATGAGAACAAGACGATTAGAACGTATATACTGCAAGATTTATCAACACGTAATTAACAGAGGGACAAATAGAACGACATAGAAAGAGAGGGAAAGAAGATACACCAGAGCGTTAGGAACATTAGCAAGCGAATATAATCTATTCTTTACACACTCTGCGTCTTGATGGATGTGACGGATTCTGCCTTGACAGCCTGAAGCCATCAACAGTCATTAAATCCAAGAACGCACATAGGTAACATACACAATACACGGTCAGGGTGGTAACCGCAGCGCTTGAGAAAGATGGAAGTATGGCTGGCGGGCCGGGCGGAGAGGGCTAGGCAAGACACCCCTCCACTTGGTGAGAGAAAATGGTTCAGCTCGAGAAGCATCGAGAACCTTCGAGAACCTCACTTTACGTGACGGTTGGAGTACTTCCTTATGAGTACTTACCATGAGATTTTCGCCATAAGCCACGGGTAGCGCGTATCGCGTAGCGCTCACCGCCGGAAATTCTAAACTTACGAAGAACGCGTCGCTGGATTTCATAAGTGTAGTCGAGTATTGTGCGAGAGATGAGGACACTGTGGGTTTGTTGGTTTGAAAGCCATTAACCAATGTGAGGGTCAGGCAGGAAGAAAAGGCGGCCTATCTGCACCAAAGGAGTGAAACTTGACATCCAATGAAGTGTCGGAGGCTAATCAAGGAGCTGGATCTTCAAGCATAACCAACGGGGAGATTTTTTCGATGGTCAGATTATTTTAGTTCCATGGAAGGGGGAGGAAAGGACGTATTTCAAGGAAACCTTCGCATAATGGTAATAGCCCATCGGTGGCGTGCAGCAGGGGGTCTGTTCTGGGCCCACTGTGTTTGCGGGCGACGTGTAGGTCGTGATATACGAAGACGGTCGCGTCAACCTTCGATGGGAACCAAACGAATTCTTCAGCTGGTGACGCAGGAGACATCCTCAGTCCCCCAACCAGTCGCCAGAGTCCCCACATTAGGAGAATAACAACAGGAACACTCAATCCGCCGGCAAACATCAGGAAAGCATTCACATATACTGATGAAAAAATATCCAGCCAGCTGTTCACATCCTACACAAGGGCAAACCTATATCATGGTACTCAAGTTTGGTCAACGTACGTAATAGAATGTCAAAGAACAAACTGAAGAAAGATCCGGAGGCGGGCGACAAAGATGAGAGTTGTATTACACAGAGAGAAAGGTTAGAAGATGCCTATAGTCTGTCCACCACGAGAGAGAGAGAAAGAAGAGTAAGGGGTGACCTGATTACACAACCCTCATGTTTTTCAAACCTGTCTAACGATGCCGAGAGGTGAACAATTCATGAAATGATGCTGGTACAGAACAAACGAAGGCAATGACAGGAAAAGAAGCAGGGACTTTAACGAGAAATGATGTCAAGAAATAGTTTTACGGTACACGGGTTGGTGAATGAATGGGGGAAACTCAAATTAAAAGAAGCGCAAATGTGGACATCAGAATACAGGTGGTTTAAAAAATGTTATGATAATAGAGGAGGTTCAAGAGATGGGGCCTCAGTGAATATATATATACATATATATATATATATATATATATATATATATATATATATATATACACACCTCCCCGTACAGGTAAACACAACCAGGTAATATCACACACACACACACACACACACACACACACACACACACACACACATACACCCATGCATACACAAGCAGACACAAATGCGACTGCCTACACACACATACATATGACATTTAAAATTTACGATCTACATTTTCATCGGACAAGTGGAGCGCTTCATAAAACTGCTATTGGCTGCTTCATTGGTAACCCCGGGCCACGCACGCACACACAGCCCACTCCTCTGTTAAAAAATTCAATCAAAACTCGTGTCGATTAGACTGTTCCGATGAGCATTGTGTGTATGTGTGTGTGTGTGTGTGTGTGTGTGTGTGTGTGTGTGTGTGTGGGAGGGGTGGGGGGGGGGGGAGGAGGGAGGAAGGGAGCCCGATACCTACCTACCTACCTACCTACCTACCTATCTACCTACCTGTCAGTCTCCACATCTCCCACGTCCACCTGTATGTCCTCCACCATCTTCCATCTCTTCTAAACACCATCTCCTCCTCCTCCGCCTCACACCCATTACTCTCATCATCTTGTAATGTACTGCTGCCCATTCCCCCCCATTAGCTATCTCCTCTCCATACGCTGAAAACCTCCTCCTCTCATAAATCAATCCCTTCCCATACACTCCCACCATTCCCTTAAACCACCCCCTCTCCCCCATAAACTAACCCATCCCATGAACTAACCACGTCCCATACACTACCCCTCCTCCCCCCTCCCAATAAACTAACCCTTCCCAATACACCACCCCCTCCCCCCCTTCAACATCCCCCATCCCCCATGCAACACACTATCCCACAACAAACTAACCCTTCCTTCCCCTCCCCTAACACCCCTCAATTCAACAACACCATTATGCAAATCAAGGTGGTTTTGTAATTATTGCAAGAAGTAATTCATATAACTTTCTCAGCCAAATTTTACTGCAACGGCAGCATTGATTTTTTGGCGCTAATTACCCCCAAGAACCAACTAGCGGACGAGTGAATCAGCAAGGAAATAATGGCCATTCTCTCTCTCTCTCTCTCTCTCTCTCTCTCTCTCTCTCTCTCTCTCTCTCTCTCTCTCTCTTTCTCTCTCTCTCTCTCTCTCTCTCTCTCTCTCTCTCTCTCTCTCTCTCATAATACTTATACAACAAGTGATGCCGCAATGAAAACCGTCCCTACAACACCGTATGCATGCGTCGATGTGAAATGTATATGCATATTTGTATGCATGTTTTGTATATATGTATATATGTTCTGGCACTTGTGTTCGCAGCAGGGATATGGATGTGTGTGTGTGTGTGTGTGTGTGTGTGTGTGTGTGTGTGTGTGTGTGTGTATGTATGTATGTATGTATGTATGTATGTATGTATGTATGTATGTATGTATGTATGTATGTATGTATGTATGCATGTACGTCCGTACGTATGTGTGCAGTTATTATTTGTACTGTATGAGGAGCGAGTTTTAAACTCGTGAGGCCTCCATCTCCTAAACATTCATCTTACACACCTTCTTAAATCTATATATGCTGTTTGCATGAGTCATACCCTCAGTCATTCAATTCCATTCAACCACTGCTCTTACTAAACACAAGTTACTCTTTTCATCTCTTTTTTTTTTTTTAACACGTTTCTTGCTTAACTTCATGCTATGTCCTCCTTACATCTCTCCAAGAATTCTCCAAATCATCGATCTATTTTAAGAGCTTAAAAGATGTGATCAGGTCACTCCTCTCTCTCTCTCTCTCTCTCTCTCTCTCTCTCTCTCTCTCTCTCTCTCTCTCTCTCTCTCTCTCTCTCTCTCTCTCTCTCTCTCTCTCTCTCTCTCTCTCGCTCTCTCTCTCCACCTTAGCCTGCTTGCACGAAAGTGTGTAATGTATACACACCACCACCAACCATCCCCCCTCCTCCCTTCTTTCTC
>NC_092258.1:3692500-3745000 GCF_036320965.1 Panulirus ornatus
CTTGCGGTCGAGAGAGAGAGAGAGAGAGAGAGAGAGAGAGAGAGAGAGAGAGAGAGAGAGAGAGAGAGAGAGAGAGAGAGAGAGAGAGAGAGAGAGAGAGAGAGAGAGAGAGAGAGGAAGGGACGAAAAATGAGCCTTCTAAAACAAGGGCCGGTGCCAGGGGGGTGAGGCCAGGAAAGTCAAACATTACATAACCAAAAAAAAAAAAAAAAAGGACCAAAACACTCAATACGGACGGCAAGCCCACGCACCACTCCCCTCCTCACCCCTCAACCCTTTCTTCCCCCCACACCCACCCCCAACCTTCAACATCCCCAGCAATCCACTCACCTCATCACCCCCTTTCCCCTTCACCCTCCCGCCCGCCCCACAATCGCCACATGATTTCCCGGCCGGAACTCTTGATCAAAAATTCAACTCGGGCCAATCGCTTTCTCAAAATCTGCTCTGTCCAAAATCGTAATGTATTCCCGGTGACAAAGGTCAAAAGGTCACATTCATAAGGTCTGTGACGAAAAGGATGATAGAAGGGAGGGTAGGGGAAGGGGGAGACAGGTTCGCTTCAGGCCAACAGCTTTCTAAAAAAAAGAAAAAAAGAATCAGTTCAATATCGTAATCCCCTTTTTTCTTTCTTTTTGAGAGACTCGTTTACAGAGGGCGGATGCGCATCCCATCATGATATGTATATTGAAGGAGGGGCTGGGGGTAACGATGTTTGGGTGGGGGGTTGGGAGGAATTATTGATTTCTAATGACTTAGAACAGTAAACGAATCATGGTAATCACCAGACATATGAAAAATAAGGAAAGACAGATGAATTAAATGTTACACTTTGGGAACATCTGACCTAGTCAGAATAATACTTCTGGGACCAATGGGAAACTGAGGCCCTGATCAAGGCCATCTCATTAACGCTATATATATATATATATATATATATATATATATATATATATATATATATATATATATATATATATATATATATATATCCTAGCCCGAACCAAGTACCCATTTCATCGACCAGCCTCTGAGAGAGGATGAACAGCTGCGTTGACTGTGTACCGACTGCCGCATCCAGGATTCGAACCGAAGCGCTCGACCCCCTGAAGTCCCGTGAAAGCGTCAGGAACGCTAACCGCTACACCACGGAGGTGCACAAAGCAACATTCTGGGGACCTATGATATATATATACTCTAAAAGTAATACTTTGACGACCCGTGACAGGTTGAAAGTAACATTCTGAGGACCAATCACACGTTAAAAGTATCGCTTGAGTAGACCCATGACATCGACATGAAAATAACACTCTGGGGACCTGCGACTGACTCAAAGCAACACTTTGAAAGCCATTGACCTCAAGAACACTGTGCCATCGAGGAGTCCGCCAACACTCCGGGAACACATCCACGTAACGATAAACAGTGACAACCACAACGAAAGCCAAAGCCATCACAACACATCATTATAACAACCATCGCTACAGCACATAACCACGACACACCACCCCCAACCACTGCAACGCAGACATAACCACAACCACCACAACACACACACACACACCCAACCATCGCGACGCAGCCGTAACCCACAACCACCGCAACACAGTCACAACCACAACACAGGTGGGAGTGACAAGTGTGGGCAAGTGAGGCAAATGCTAATTAACCCAGCAGTCACCTGTGTCATCAAGACCGGTACCTTACCAGACGACACACACACACACACACACACACACACACACACACACACACAGGCACCTGTGGGAGGACTTCGACAACAGCGACCCAGCCCGGTTCGAGTACCCGCGGTCTCACAATAATCCTTAACACCTGAAGAAGGGTTTTCGAAAGGATTTTTTCTTTGGCGTCTGTAGTGGGTTTAAGATGAAGACCTTAACTACCCTGGCTTGCAGACGGGCCTAATGCTTCCCCACAGCAACCGACCACCTCAATCAAGGGAACCTCGCCTCGCCCCTAACGTAGGGAGGCTGTGCACCGGCTGACCGTGAGAGGAATCCAACATCGAACTCGGTAGTAGAAGAAGAAGAAGAAGACCTCTCCTCTCCTTTCCTCTTTCTCTCCTGTCCTCTCCTCAACACGCAGCCCCATGACACAGAGGAACTCAAGAAGAATTAACGGCAGAAGGAAATGACTCCTTTGCAAGTGGCTACGGAAGGCGGAAGACGGAGGCGTAAAGAGAAGAGGGAAGGGAGAGGAGGCCAGGCAGGCAGGGAGGCAATGGTCCAGGGAATGGAAAAAGGAGAATATAGACAGAGTCTTTTTTTAGTAATTCCAAAGGAAAAGGAGGAGGAGGAAGAGAAGGTAGAAGGAAAGAATAAGAAGAAGAGAAAGAGAAAACAGGGGAAAACCTGCAGAACACTTGGAGTTAAGAGGGAAGGGACAGAGGGAGAAGATGGGGAGAGGAAAGATAAGAAGATGAAGAAGAGAGAAGAGAAGGAAGAGAAAGCAAAGGAAAAAGAAGCGAGATATTAGAAAAAAAAGATGCGGAGGAGGAGGAAGAAGAGGGGACACAGAGAAAAAGATGAAGGGAGAAGAAAAGACGCAGAAGACGAGGTTGAGGGAGGGAGCTGGCAGGATACCATGAAGGGAGGACGAAGGTGATGTCGTCTCCACAGCTGTGTAATTCCCTACAGCCTCTTGCCTCCCCGGCCACCTTCCTGTACCTCGCCCCGCTCACCTCCCCGGCTATAATGGATTAATCATTCACGATGTGCTGAACAACAAGGAAAAGAACCGAGATTATATTTCTGCACTTGCTATGTTCCGTGGTGGCACAGATCTCAGAACTTACCTCTGTCTGGGACGTTATTTCAAATGCAATAACGTGTTTCAGATGCTAAAAACAATGCCTTTTTTCTAGATATGTGGACATTAGTTTTAATGCATCATCGTGTTTCAGATGCCAAAATAATACATTTTGATAACATATTTTTCACTCTATATCCCTTTCCAACACAAGTCCACTTGCCCATGAATATCATTATAATTTCCGCTTGTTTCGAAAACTAGGAACGATGTTTTGAAGCGTTTTGCTTCAACGTTTCGCTTCGTTTGAAACAAGTTTGTGGCGTCAAGTTGGAACAAATATTTTTTCTTTCCAGTTGCGATTTCTTATTCCCAACACTCTTCAAGCGTCGTCTCAGACCTACAATCCAAGCAATACCCAACTGCGTGGTCCTCGAAAGGTTTCACCCCTGTTTTGTACCTCCTGTTTTGAATCTTCTGTTCCTAGGCTCCTGTTTTAGACCTCCTAATCTGAACTCCTTGTTCTAAAGCTACTGTCTTGACGTTCCTGTTCTCAACCTCCTGTTCTGGACCTACCGTTCCGACCGTCCTGTTCTGAACATCCCCTTTTTGAATCTCCTTTTCTGAACCCCGAGTTCTAAACTTCCTTCTCTTAGCGTCTATCCCGAACCTCCAGCTCTGAAACTCTCTTCCGAACCTCCTCTTCTGAATCTCTTGTTCTGAACCTAACCCCAATATGTCAACCGCAAACGCTAGTAACCTTTGGTCACCGATTAACCTTTACTGCCACTTTTACGTTTTCGCTGCTGCAATGTCTATCTAATACCTCCCCTCTCCGATCAACATTATTGCATCCTGTGCACTGTGCTGGTCGGCGGAAATGCTGAGTGAAATGCACGACCAGTGGCTGTTCAGACTCACACACGTGTGATGACGACGATGATCATGATCAGCAAAGACGAAAATTGTCTAAGATCAGTGAAGACTGAACACTTTGAGTTCACGTAATTCGACGTCTTGCTGGACGGCGTCTGTCTGTCTGCCTGTCTGTCCCCTGCATGCGTCTCTGGTAATGTTATGAGTCTTTATGAGTTTCTGTGGGTCTAAACCATTGCCTGTTCCTAACCTCAGGAGGGCTTTCCATGATGGTAAGGGTAAACTACGGATCCTCTACCTCAGTTGAAACAGAATTCTCTGTCGCCTATAACGAAATGGACGATGACACTTAACTATAATTTCATCAAACTATCTCTCAAAGTAAGAATTAATATATACTCTAAACAGAAGGAGCCAACGCACTAAAGATTAATGACAATAAACTAAAAAGCGATACGAATAATGTGATATATATATATATATATATATATATGTATGTGTGTGTGTGTGTGTGTGTGTGTGTGTGTGTGTGTGTGTGTGTGTGTGTGTGTGTTGTGTGTGTATGTAAGGTATGTACAAACATGAGAAGCCCTACGCATTTCTTTCGGAACAACAGGTACAGAACCACACGAGAAAGACACACACACACACACACACACACACACACACACACACACACACACACACACACACAAACACTTGACCAGTGTGCGAGCGAATATTTGACCCTAAACACAAGTTGACTACGAATAAAGTATACGAAAAAAAAAGAAAAAGAAAGAATATCACTGATCAATCAGTGAACATGTGATTACATTATTGATCCCACGGTATACTCCCACCCACCCCATACCTCCCTCCCTCCCTCTGACCGAAGGATTGAGCACCTGACCAAAAGTGTTTATACTCGAATTAAGAATAAAGAACTGAGCCGCTCAAATACCGCCCCTGCCTCTGCTTCACGTCCGCCTTTATGAAAACACAAGATGCCTTCTTCAGTTCGGATAAACGAAGAGGACCGACCCCGGCGAATCCTAACTCTCATAACCCTCATTTTTGACTCATTTTTCCCCGGCTGATCCATTACGAAGGCAGACAGACCAAGGGAGAAATGTTTGCACATTCTTCATCTGTAACGTTGCAAGGGGGAACCCCTGGCAAGTGCTGGGTAATAAGCCCCCGTGCAGCGAGAGGGTCATAAGCGCCAGATTCCCATGCATAGCCTCTTCAACACCCTCCCAGCTGGACATTTGTTTATTAGAAGTCTGATGAAATTATTCCACGGAGGACGTGTTTGCTACAGGCCTGACCCAAACAGGTTTATGCAGGCAATGTTTGCCGCACACAGCATAATGAAGAGTAGGGAGGAGTGGTGGAAGGGGGGAGAGGAGAGGGGGAAGGGGAGAGGTTCGAGGATGTTGTAGGGGTTAGGGTGTGTGTGTGTGTGTGTGTGTGTGTGTGTGTGTGTGTGGGCAGGTGGTGGGGAGGAGGAGGAGACGCCAAGGTGGTGGGTGGTTCTGTGGGAAGGAATTACCTTCCAAGTGGGAGGGAGAAAGTAGATGTGGTCTTGCTTCCCCAAGGGGTTGAAGGGCGGGGGTGGAAGCCATGTTTGACCGAGGGGTGGTTAGCCAGAGTAGAACGGTGGGGAGAGGGTAAAAATGACTGTGGGAGGAGGAGGAGGAGGAAGGACGGGGTGTGCGGAGTGGGGCGATGGGGCGAGGCTGAGGTCGTGGGAGAAGAAGTCAAGGGGAAGGGAGAGAGAGAGAGAGAGAGAGAGAGAGAGAGAGAGAGAGAGAGAGAGAGAGAGAGAGAGAGAGAGAGAGAGAGAGAGAGAGTCAGTCAGCAAGCAGCTGAGGTGGAAGTTCTGATGATGTTTAACGTTCAGTCAACATTCGAGGGATGGAGGATGGAGAAGGGGTCCAGAGAGTCAAGTCTGGATATGGGAAACGAGATGATCTGCTCACCAGAGAGAGGAAAAGAAAAAAAAAAAAAGGCTGCGAGGGAGGAAGCATAACAAAGTAACTCGGGTGTGGATGGGAGAAAAATGCGGCGCTGGGTGGGTGCTGCTGACTGCCTGCCTGCACTGCCTTTCTTTCCCCCCTTCCTTCCTCCCCCACAGGCAGAGTGGCCAGAGCTACATCACACTATCACCACCAACCACTGCGGTAACCCCCAGCAGAAGTCGGACGAAGAGGGTACCGGAGCGTCCCTGTGGAGTGGTCAGGACCCGTGGTCGAGATCCCCAAAACGCGCCACCACACACCACTGCAAACCGCGACAGCAACGACGGAGGTTCGGAAGGGTGGAGGTGTGGTGGTCAGAAAAAAAGAAACACGCCCCTCCTTACATAACCAACCCACTAACACCATAACCTCTCAGAAATCATGCACGTGTGGAAGGTGTGCACTAACCCTCTACGCACCATACCACACACACCAACACACACACACACATACACACACACACCCACACACACATACACACACACACCCACACACACACACACATACACACACACACCCACACACACACACACACACACACACACACACACCCACTCCGTCAATCACACCTAATGTACACAAAGAGCACCGCCAAGGCAAAAATGAATCATTCTTCGCGAGAGGAAAAAGAAAAAAATCTACCACAGTCACTCATTATTTTTCTTTTTTCGCGCCGGAACTATTTGTATGGGCGCTACACACACACACACACACACACACACACACACACACACACACACACACATATCTTAAAGTTCATCACCTTAATTGACTTTAAAACGGTACGTCATTCACGTCTCATATACTGACGTTGGTCATGATTCTTACAGTGAACGCAGTCACACGTCTCTCACACTGCTGACCCTCAGACACGTCTAAAATCGACCCTGAACGCGCAATCAACGTCTTCGTTGAACGCGCCTGAGATATCACCGCTGAACACGCCTCAGATATCAACAATGAAAATACGCCTCTCACATCGACGTTGAACATGCCACTAACATCGCCATTAAACATGCCACTAACATATCGCCATTAAACATGCCACTAACGTCGCTATTAAACATGCCACTAACGTCGACGACATTCATGCTCTTACAGTAATGTTCACTACACATTCGCAAAACATGCTCAGATTTCGCTACATATATCAAAAAAAGAAAAAACACGACCCTCTAACGCACAGCAAGTAACATATAACTTGGAAAAAAAAAAGAAAGTAACAACAGAAAGAAGAAATCTTACATGAAAACGATTAGGATAACACAGCGGCATTTCATAGTCGTTTATCATCGTTAGGTTCTTGTCAACGAGACGAGGTCCTTGTATCCACCTCATACCATCCTCGTTAAACGCGTTCATCTCGTCACTCACCTGCTACGTTCACCACACAATATCCTCGTTAACAAAGGACAACCTTAAGAAACTGTAGCAACGTTAAACGTTATAATTCAACGCTAGTCAAACGAGTGAGTAACGTTAAAAACAAACACCTGCGGTTCAATTCTGTGATGCCAATCAGAGGTAAATTGTGCTAGATGCAGAACAAATGAGCTTCATGCATCAGACACGTCGTTTAAACGCAATCAAGATAATTAGGAAAAGACGCCTCTGACATTTGATGTCAGACGAATTCCAAGACAGATGACCTATACACAAAAGTACGTGGCGTTCAACGGAATACAGTGCGATAGTAAAAAAAAATGGGGTGTCCTAATACAGTAAACAACCTGTTATCCGAACCCTAGATAACCCATTTCTCCAGTTATCCGACTTTTCCGACGCATGCCGAGGTCGGTCGGTTCATTGTCGACCCTACGACCTTTTGTAGTTCATGATTCGGTCACCAGGGGCGGTTGTATCCGTTGTTTACATTTGTTGCTCGTGGTCAGTTTCGTTGTATTTCTCCGTAGCTGGTGATTTTCACCTCCCCTGAAAATAAGCGCCACCTATGCCTTGCGTCGCAGATCTTTGTCCTCAACCTGTTTTCTGTATTTCTACCTCACACATCCGTTTACCCCGAACATTTCATACCGCCGCCTCTTTCCCTATCTGTTATCATTACTTCAGTTCCAATTTAAAAGTGGTGGAATCTGGTACATACAGCCAGCCTCCTTACCACCACTCACACACACACACACACACACACACACACACACACACACACACACACACATGTTGAGCAGTGTGTTGATGTGAGAACATGGGCTTCCACACTCATACAAGCGGCTTCTCACATTTTACACTTGACACACGAAGCTGATTCGTCAACTGGGATCCAAAAGTCTCCATTCACACCACCGCCGTACGCAAAATGCTTCCCTTGTGTCCGATTCCCAATCACTTCTCTAATATATTCACCTGACATATACCCTCCTGCCTTCGTCAGTCCAATCACGACATCCATCCCTCTCTTCCTTGGCCAACCTCTCCTCCTCCTCTTGTACTATCATATATATCTTCTTGGCCAACCTCTCATCCGCCATGTATCCTACACGACCATACCATACTTAAAAGACTTCAATTTACGCGCCTTTTTTAATGACTTCGTACCGAATAACCCTCCCACATCTCCGTTCTTCATTCTAGGTATCCATCTAATTCCAGAAAAACTACCCCAAATAAGCCAACTCCACTACCCTCATATTTGACCTTCCCTGCCCTACATCCACTTGGGTTTCACAATCATACATCAGACTAGGGAAAAAGAGCTCCTTTATGCGGGTTTATTGCACAGTCTAAGCGTAATTTCTTCTCACTCGACAGAGCTTTCGGTGCACCCCCAATTTTGCTGTCTTGCATGACTTATTTCAATTTCGGCTCTCTCCCTACCGCCCTTATTAGACTTGACTCTCGCATATCTAAAACTCTTCCTCAATTTCCAGTTTTGCACCATGCACACAATCTGACCTCCTCTCTTCTCCTCCAAAAACTAGCGTCTTATCTACGGCTGAAGTTACTTTCAGCATGTTCTTCCTCCAACATGCGTCAAACCGGCCTACTATTCCATCCATCTGTTACTCTGAAATAACTAACAACACGGCGCCATCTGCATATAGCGACCTCCCCCTCATCTCACGCCGTCCCAACCCAAAAAATATCACTGAATGAACCACGATGACATCACCAGAAAACCTCGATGCACTCGCATACATTTACATCAAACGACTTCCTCATACCCCTATCCATTGACATGCGTGCATTACCTCCATTGTCAAAGACCTTAACAGTATTCCAAAGTCTTTCCCAACATACTTCAGAGTCAAAATTCCTAAACTGCTTTCATACCAAAAACACTTTCTCCACTACAGGTCTAAGTGGAAAAAATGTAATCTACGTGCCCTCTCTTCTCTATTAGCCAACCTTGCTCTCCACCAACAAGGAGTCCACTGATCCTTTTAACACAACAGGTCACTACTCGACCATACACCATGCCAGCTATGCAAAGGAGGTCTGCTCCTCTTTGATTCATACTCCTCGTACCTGTATATAGAGGAACAATCACTGCTTTCGTCTGGTCATCAGGCACCTGGACACCTCTTCCGTGTTTCCTTGCACACTTTCCATACTCACTCCACCGCAAAGTTACCTCCACCGCTTCATCTATATCCCTCCAAGCTTTCCCTTTCTCAACAGAACTTTATTGCTCTTCTTCCTTTCCTCCTCTGTAATGGATTCCTCTCCCATACACGTTATTTCTCTCCTTGCTCACCTGTGTTCCTACGAAACACCGTCTCCTTTACCATCATCTCCCGCCAGTTCATGAAGATACTCTATCTCTTACGAACATCACCATCTCCAGTTACTGACATTCTCCCAGACTTGTCAAAATACATTTTCTCTCCCGCTGCATACCGCACTTATACGAGGGAAGGACAAATCTTGGCAACAGTTTTACACACAAGCCATCAGCAATAAATCAGTGATATAACGACCCTCGGCACGCGACCGGCCGCTTACTCCCGTAGTTTTTGTTTGGAGAACAATCACACGAGGAGTGACCGTTATGAAGAAGCGAAACTCTCCTCCTTTCGTTACTCCTTCTTCTTATGGCCATTCTACGTTCACGAGTCGGGTCTACAACGAACTAAGGAGCGCAAATTCCGTTGTATTTCTTTTTTTTCCAGCCCTCAAAATTTTCTATTTCTTACCAACATGGCCACGATATGGGAATATAATTACCCGTGGTAAGTCGACTGCTTAACAAAAAAGATACATAGGTGAATAAATAAACGCAGGAAACGATGAAGATATGAAGAAGACGCTAAAACCACAACAGCGGCCTTGAAAACAGGAGAGCTGCGTTAAGTATAAGATAAACGCGTTTAAAAAAAAAAAGGATAGCAGCGTTACACACATGCCCACTGCGTTAATCACAACCAAACATCGTTAAACCTATAACTGCAGCGCCGGAAAAAAAGATGACACCGTTCACAACAGGATTGCATCATCGTATACAAGCTAACAACGTCAAAGACAGAATAGCATCGTTAGATATATGATTGCCGCATTGAATAAGAGAAGAAACAACGGGATTTGACAATCCTGATGTTACATACAGTGAGAGATTAAATATGTAACAGCGTTACATGCGAGGGAACAGCGTTCAAAACGGCATCACTGGATTACATACCCGTTAATTACGTTCAATACATTATAACAATAGTAAACCTACTAACTACAGCGTTAAACGCAAGATAATAGCGTTCTAAACGTCATAACCGCAATAGAAGCATGCTAACTGCGTTCAGTAAAATAAAGCAACTTTAGACAATTAACTATAGCGTTTATAACTGGTTGACAGGATTAGATACATGCTATATTACACAGTATAGCATAATGACGTTAAATATCTATACGAAACCGTGAATGAGGTAAATCATGTTTCAACGGTAAGTGATACTGGAAATGAGGTAAACCATGTTTCAACGGTAAGTGATACTGGAAATGAGGTAAACCATGTTTCAACGGTAAGTGATACTGGAAATGAGGTAAACCATGTTTCAACGGTAAGTGATACTGGAAATGAGGTAAACCATGTTTCAACGGTAAGTGATACTGGAAATGAGGTAAACCATGTTTCAACGGTAAGTGATACTGGAAATGAGGTAAACCATGTTTCAACGGTAAGTGATACTGGAAATGAGGTAAACCATGTTTCAACGGTAAGTGATACTGGAAATGAGGTAAACCATGTTTCAACGGTAAGTGATACTGGAAATGAGGTAAACCATGTTTCAACGGTAAGTGATACTGGAAATGAGGTAAACCATGTTTCAACGGTAAGTGATACTGGAAATGAGGTAAACCATGTTTCAACGGTAAGTGATACTGGAAATGAGGTAAACCATGTTTCAACGGTAAGTGATACTGGAAATGAGGTAAACCATGTTTCAACGGTAAGTGATACTGGAAATGAGGTAAACCATGTTTCAACGGTAAGTGATACTGGAAATGAGGTAAACCATGTTTCAACGGTAAGTGATACTGGAAATGAGGTAAACCATGTTTCAACGGTAAGTGATACTGGAAATGAGGTAAACCATGTTTCAACGGTAAGTGATACTGGAAATGAGGTAAACCATGTTTCAACGGTAAGTGATACTGGAAATGAGGTAAACCATGTTTCAACGGTAAGTGATACTGGAAATGAGGTAAACCATGTTTCAACGGTAAGTGATACTGGAAATGAGGTAAACCATGTTTCAACGGTAAGTGATACTGGAAATGAGGTAAACCATGTTTCAACGGTAAGTGATACTGGAAATGAGGTAAACCATGTTTCAACGGTAAGTGATACTGGAAATGAGGTAAACCATGTTTCAACGGTAAGTGATACTGGAAATGAGGTAAACCATGTTTCAACGGTAAGTGATACTGGAAATGAGGTAAACCATGTTTCAACGGTAAGTGATACTGGAAATGAGGTAAACCATGTTTCAACGGTAAGTGATACTGGAAATGAGGTAAACCATGTTTCAACGGTAAGTGATACTGGAAATGAGGTAAACCATGTTTCAACGGTAAGTGATACTGGAAATGAGGTAAACCATGTTTCAACGGTAAGTGATACTGGAAATGAGGTAAACCATGTTTCAACGGTAAGTGATACTGGAAAATGAAGTAAACCATGTTTCAACGGTAAGTGATACTGGAAATGAGGTAAACCATGTTTCAACGGTAAGTGATACTGGAAATGAGGTAAACCATGTTTCAACGGTAAGTGATACTGGAAATGAGGTAAACCATGTTTCAACGGTAAGTGATACTGGAAATGAGGTAAACCATGTTTCAACGGTAAGTGATACTGGAAATGAGGTAAACCATGTTTCAACGGTAAGTGATACTGGAAATGAGGTAAACCATGTTTCAACGGTAAGTGATACTGGAAATGAGGTAAACCATGTTTCAACGGTAAGTGATACTGGAAATGAGGTAAACCATGTTTCAACGGTAAGTGATACTGGAAATGAGGTAAACCATGTTTCAACGGTAAGTGATACTGGAAATGAGGTAAACCATGTTTCAACGGTAAGTGATACTGGAAATGAGGTAAACCATGTTTCAACGGTAAGTGATACTGGAAATGAGGTAAACCATGTTTCAACGGTAAGTGATACTGGAAATGAGGTAAACCATGTTTCAACGGTAAGTGATACTGGAAATGAGGTAAACCATGTTTCAACGGTAAGTGATACTGGAAATGAGGTAAACCATGTTTCAACGGTAAGTGATACTGGAAATGAGGTAAACCATGTTTCAACGGTAAGTGATACTGGAAATGAGGTAAACCATGTTTCAACGGTAAGTGATACTGGAAATGAGGTAAACCATGTTTCAACGGTAAGTGATACTGGAAATGAGGTAAACCATGTTTCAACGGTAAGTGATACTGGAAATGAGGTAAACCATGTTTCAACGGTAAGTGATACTGGAAATGAGGTAAACCATGTTTCAACGGTAAGTGATACTGGAAATGAGGTAAACCATGTTTCAACGGTAAGTGATACTGGAAATGAGGTAAACCATGTTTCAACGGTAAGTGATACTGGAAATGAGGTAAACCATGTTTCAACGGTAAGTGATACTGGAAATGAGGTAAACCATGTTTCAACGGTAAGTGATACTGGAAATGAGGTAAACCATGTTTCAACGGTAAGTGATACTGGAAATGAGGTAAACCATGTTTCAACGGTAAGTGATACTGGGAAATGAGGTAAACCATGTTTCAACGGTAAGTGATACTGGGAAATGAGGTAAACCATGTTTCAACGGTACCTGATACTGGAAATGAGTTAAATCATGTTTCAACGGTAAGTGATACTGGGGAATGAGGTAAATCATGTTTCAACGGTAAGTGATACTGGGGAATGAGGTAAACCATGTTTCAACGGCAAAGTGATACTGGAAAATGAAGTAAACCATGTTTCAACGGTACCTGGTACTGGGAAATGAGGTAAACCATGTTTCAATGGTAAGTGATGCTTGGAAATTAGGTAAACCATGTTTCAGCGGTACCTGATACTGGGAAATGAGGTAAACCATGTTTCAACGGTAAGTGATACTGGGAAATGAGGTAAACCATATTTCAACGAAGCTTGATTAAGGGAAATAAGATAAACCCCGTTTCAACCCTTCGTGATGGAAGGACACGAGTTAGAATATGTTTCAACAGAAATAACGTCAATATGTATCACGGGTTTATGATACACGGCAATAAAGCGCAATTTACGTCAACGATTTATGATAACGTCACCAGGGTGTCATAAGACGGGTATGACGTCATGCGTTCATGAATGGTATATGATACACACGAAACAGCGCAAAACACGTATAACTGGCAATGAAAATAGAACCCTAACATTAACTAAATCTACTTAGGTTAGACACAAACTACTGACGTAAACCATACATAGGCAGGCTCAAATACAACAGTTAACCTTACATTAACAAATCAAATTGCGCTAAGGGCGAGGTGTTAGTATCAAACTCAAAACGGCGGAGGTAAATCACGGAGTGGCGTTTAAACTGTTTTTCTCGCTAAACACAGAAGGTATTCGTTTTCCAAATGAAATGCACAATAAAGAACACAAGGGGGAAAAAAAAAAAAACGTGTAAAACGAGTTAGCGTCGTTAAATACAAGACGATGCCGTTTGATTAACGATAATTGATTGAACTTGACATCAACTCCGTTGTACGGAATAGAATGAAGCTTAAGATCAAATCAACGGCGCTAACTGCCCTGAAATGAAGCTAAGTTCAAATCGACAGCCTTAAATGCGCTTAAGAAAATCATGCCAAAATCAACGCGTTCAAGAGCCATTAGAATAACGCTGTTAAATCACTGTCCATCGAATGTAACGCAGTATAGCTGAGCTCAAATCACAGGCGCCAATTTCAATAAATCAACAGCATTACGATTAAGGTGAGTTCAAACTACCGCCGATAACTGCATTATCGTAAAGTAAAGCTCCAAAATCACCGTCGTTATTTGCGCAATAATAAAGCCGAGCTCAAAATCAACGCCGCCGTTACATGCAAGAAAGCAGCGCTACTCCCAAATCAAATCTGTTAAATGGATTATAACGAGGCCACAAGGTTCAAATCAACGCTGTTAACTGCATGATAATAAACCTAAGCGTTCATAGCGGTCGTTATCTACGTCATGATAAAACTTAAGCTCAGAACAACGCCGTTAACTTCAAGTCTAAGCTCAAATCAACGGTTTTGACTTCAGTGAAAAAAAAAAACCCTAAGGTTAAAGTAACGTTATTAACCGGATGATACGTAGCTAGGATCAAATCACCGCCGTTAACTGGATTAACATAGAGCTAAGCTCAAATCAACGCCGTTAACTGGATTAACATAGATCTGCGCTCAAACCAACGCCGTTAACGCCAAGGCTACGGTCGAATCCACGACGCAGAGTGCAATACAACACCGTTACGTTCGAAAGGGTGGTGTTCCATACCGCAACACCAGGAAAAACGCACAAACTGGCGCGGGAGCACACGTCCAAACACAGCCATCCCCGGCATTGTGACTGTGGGAGGAAGATAGTGGAAAGCCTCAAGATATATATATATATATATATATATATATATATATATATATATATATATATATATATATATATATATACCGAAATGTACCAAGATAGATATTTTTCTATTCGATAATCATGAGTCGTTTGCATAGCGAGAGCGCACGTGGTTGCAGAATTAACATTAACACGTTAAAAAAAAAAAAGGTGTTGAAATACATGTCGCCCGGCGGAGGTAATTAATGGTCTGACGTTGCCTGAGGTCCATACATCCCTCCAACTTCATCGATAAACGATGAAAAACGAGACGAGACGGTGTCGATAAACCTCGTAGAGCAAATTTCATTATTTTTTTTTTCTTTTTCCCTTTCCTGCTAGCACGTTAGTCTTGCCCACCTGCGCGAGGCAACGCCAATGCACGTACCAGACCTGCCTGACCCTACCACGAAAACACAACAGATTCCTCGCTAGGCTCCTCCTTTTTCTTCTTACTTTTAGGCTGTGATAATACAGGAGGAAGGGAGGATGTCCAGTCCCCCCCCCCCCCCACTGTTGCCGTCCCTCTTAGTTACCTTCTGTGACACGCTGGAGTTTACGTATGTAGCATTCTTTCTCCGCCAACCCGAGTGGTAATACAAGTCACCTAATCACAGATAAGAGTAAAAAAAAAATCGTAAAATAGCTGCAAATACGCAAAATGACGCACACCAGGAGGAAACCATCATCTTGTACACTGTGTTCGTGTGGCACAAAGTCTGATAGTAATCACCTCTATCTCTTGATTATCAATTAATCCAGTGACGTGTGCATACAGCATACAATACTCTGCACTGATGACAAACTACAGAGGTATAAATACATCCATACGGGGAGAAACAAATTATATATATAAATATATTGAACAAAAGGGAATAACCATTTGCAAATCTCGTCACCCACATAACGTGCTGAGGAAGGACACCCTCGAACGTGAGAGGCAAATCCACGTCCGACTCAAGACAGAGGAAAGACAATGTCCTGGGAAACGAGAGAGAGAGAGAGAGAGAGAGAGAGAGAGAGAGAGAGAGAGAGAGAGAGAGAGAGAGAGATTCGGGTCTAACGAAGGGAGCCAGAACAAGGGAGGGAGAGAGAGAGAGAGAGAGAGAGAGAGAGAGAGAGAGAGAGAGAGAGAGAGGAGGGGGGGGGGGAGGGCAGAAACTGGGACACGTGAGCAAGAAGCCAAAGGAGAGACACGTCAGGAAAACACAAGACATTATGGAAGGAAAACGTACCATGGTGACGGTCTGCGGTTGCCAGATGTTGGAGATCATCTGCCGCCGCCGCCTCCACCACCACCACCAACACCAACAGTGTCTTTCACGACAGCTGATGATGCACCCACCATCAGCAACATCTCAGCTATAGCTTTTGCGTCTACATCGCTGCTGATATCCCCACCATCATCATCTCCAACAAAACCAGCACCAACAACAGCAATCTTTCCTCTCCAACACCAGGGGTAATGACCTCATCACCACCACCTCCACATCAATATCTCCACCACAAGAAACAGAAAACCATCAAAAACCAACAACAAACGACGTCTCCGCAACCACCACCACCAACAATATCTGACACCATCACCAACAACAGTATCTCCACCACCACTAATCATAACTACACCATCAAAAATCTCCACTATCACCAGCAATATCTACACCCCCCATACAATACCTTTACCATCACCCCCACCATTAACGTCTCCACCAATACAATACCTCGTAAACCATCGCCACCAACACCACCTCACTGCACCACCACTTCAACCACAATCACCACCACCAGCTATCACTACCTCTGCCACTCACCATCATCACCACACCACACCGCTACCACCACCAGCCACCACTATCGTCACCACCAACCACCACCACCAGATCCAGCAGCAGACAGACACCGCACCACCACCACACCGCCACCACCACCACCACCACCACCACCACCTTTTGATAACGTTGCTCCAATGTCTGCTATAAACTGTGGAGGATCCTTCTATCCGAGCAATTAAACCATGGTAATAGAATGCAGCTGAAGCAATATTTGAGCAAGCTTGGTCGCAGTTATGGTAAAAATTCATTACAGCTAAGGATGGGCAAAACTCAGTAGACTTATGGACGTTATAAAGGTCCGGCATATTGCATAGCGTAACCCCAGCACCACCATCCCGAGCCGTGTGGCCGACCCTGCCTGCAGCA
The DNA here is from genome assembly GCF_036320965.1 of Panulirus ornatus. Taxonomy (NCBI): domain Eukaryota; kingdom Metazoa; phylum Arthropoda; class Malacostraca; order Decapoda; family Palinuridae; genus Panulirus; species Panulirus ornatus. The sequence continues at coordinate 3,709,427 of NC_092258.1, forward strand.
GCCAGACCAACCCTGGCGTGCTGGGCGCAGGGATGAGTGAGGAGGCGAGGGCGGGGTGAGTGAGGGGGCGGGGTGGTGTGAGTGAAAGGGGACGGATGAGTAAGGGCGCGGAGGAGCTGGGACTGGGCTGAGAAGTTGTGTGAGGGGACAGGCTGGGGTGGTGAGTAAGGGAAGGGGTAGGGTGAGTGAAGGGGCCAGGAGGGGTGGGTTGAGTGAGTGGGCGGCGATGGGATGAATGTGGAGGTGAGGGCCGGGTGAGCAAGGGAGTAAGTGAACACGGTGGGGGCGTGAGTACATAGGTGCGGGTTGGGGAAAGGCGGTGTGAGGGCGGACCCATGAGTGTATACGGGAGAGGGAGGGGGTTGATCATGAGTGGATACGGAAATGAGAGAGAGGGGGGACTAAAATGAGGAGGGGGAAAGTCTAAGCATGAGGAGGCGTGGGAAGGGAAGAGTGCGTTGGGGAAATGCGGTTGAAGTGCGAGGAGCATGTGACTAAAATGTGAGGGAAAGGAAGGTTGCTGAAATGTGAGGTGGGGAGGGTGCTGGTTCGAATGGGGGTAAGGGTGTGTGGGGTGGTGGGAGGCCTGAAGTATGATGCGAGAGGTGCTGGCTGATGTGTGGGGCCAGGATTCACGGGTTCAGTGTGAGACTGGGGAGTGTAGAACTGGGCGAGCTGGTGAAGTATGAGGAGACGGGAATTGGCTCAAGAGTGAAGAGAAGGATGGCGGGGAGGGAAGAGGGGGCTGGCTGAAGTATATGGGAGGAAGTGGGGGAGGAAGTGTTCGAAGTATGAAGGGGATAAGTGGTGGCTGAAGTGTGAAAGCCGGGTCGTTGGTTTAAATGTGATGGGAGGGGCGGGAACCAGAAGTGTGAGAGAGGGGCGTCGGTGCTTGAAGTGTGAGTGGAGGGATGTCGGCCTAAGTTGGAGTAGATACGAGGAAGCCAGATCATAACAAGACCTGATGATCTATGAGGAGGTTATATCTGCCGCAGGACGGTGATAAAGTCGTCCATTCTCAAATTCTATAGATGGAGACAGGAGGGTAAAGCATGAAGGCACTGGTTTGCAAGTGTGAGGGGATGCAGGGTTAATTTAAGTGTGATGAAGGGGAAGTGCTGGTGTGTTGGGAGGGGACTGTGTGTGATGGAGGTGTGGATAAGGTGCGGGTGAAGACGATGCGCATAAGGGGAGTTGGTGTACTGGGGATGTGGTGTGTGTGTGTGTTATCACCTATTGTAATTGACTATTTGTGCTGTTGGGGAGGTAGTTTTACACTCGTGGCGTCCTATATTTCGAACCTACTACCACAAGCCTTTTAAACTTCTGTATGCTGTCTCTGCATTTACTCTTTCCGCATTCACTTCGTTCCTTCCATTCACTACTCTTATACTGTGAAGTACTTTTCATCTTTGGTTTCTTACGTTTCTTGCTTAATTTCACGTTACGTCCTTTAGCTGTTCTGTTTCGAAGAGCTGTCACTCTCTTGACATCGGTCAGGTTTAAAAACCTAAAGTTTATGATCAGGTCAACCCCCTCGTGGCTGGCAAATCTAAGGCCTCTTGCCTCTCCCTGCAAACTCATCTTTATCAATCCTGGTACCATCTTTGTTGACCTTCTCTAGACCCTCTCTATCATCTCTTTGCACTTCCGTAGGTAAGGTAATCAAACTGGAGAAGCAGGTCCTGGTTTTGGCCTTACGTATGAAGTGAACAGCTGGCTGAATATTTCTTTATCTGTGATCATGAATGCACGTGCGGTCTTCTTTAACTATTCTCCAAAGGTGGGGTTTTAGCGACAAGCTAGGGATGATATCGACTCCCGTGTCTCTCACACACACAGATTTCTGTAGCTTATTTCTCGCTGAGGAACATTCATTTCGAGGCCTTCTTTCACTTGACCCATCCTCATTCCTTTACATTTACTCGGACTCAATTTCATCGACTATGTGTCTGCCTAACTTTGGAGTCTATGAAGGTCCTCCTCCCCTTGTAAGTTGATGCAATCCTCCTCGCTTTTCAATTCCCTCATGACCTTTGGGTTATCTGCAAATATATTCAGGTAGGAGTCCATAACTTTTGGCAAGTCATTTACATAGATCAAGAAAGAGTAACGGCCCCAGAACAGAACTGCGGCACTCCACCCGTTTCGAGGAGGTTTCTCCGACGTGCGGCGTTTGTTCTTTGTCCACGATCTGTCCTTTTTATTCCTGCCTGGTGAACCAGCTACTTAATTAGCCTCCCATGTGGTGTAGTGTCAAACGCCCTATGGCGGTACAGATAATAACATTCCATCTAGCCTTCTATTTTTGCCTGAAAGTGAGCTCAATTTCTCCTGGAAATCTAAGAGGTTCATTGCACGTGACCTTTCCCTGACACCATGTGGCGCTTTTGATCATTTCTCTTGTGGAAGTCATCCATTTGCTTTCTGATTACCTTTTCCAGTACCTTGCAGACCACATTCGTCAGGGAGACCAGTGTGTGTATGTGTGTGTGGTGCAACATCCATTCCCGGTCTCCTTTCGTATTAACAGGTATGATGTTTGCCCTTTCCCATTTCCTTGGCACTTTGCCTTTCTCCAGTGGCATCTTGGACAGTATTTCAAGAACTTCGTCAGGTGTATCCGCACACATCTTCGGTGATACGTTATCAGAACCATGAGCCTTGTATGGGTTATGACCCATTAGTGTTCTCTTAATGTCTTTTCTAGATATCTCACTGCTTTATAAGGCCTTCTCGCCATTCTATCACATTTGTCTTTGGGCTATTGTCCTCTACTGTGAAAACACTTCCGAACTTGTCATTTGATTCCTCATATGCTCTTACATCATCCTCAATAACTCGTGTGTGTGTGTGTGTGTGTGTGTGTGTGTGTGTGTGTGTGTGTGTGTGTGTGCTGGGGTGGGAAGGGTTATACGTGGAGGTAATGATGTGTACGGAGTCAATTTACGTGTGTTTGGGGAGGTGATATGAGGCGACCGGTGATTTGTGGTGGGGAGGTGGTGTGTGTGTGGGGGATTGGTGGCGTGTGTGGGGAGGTCAGGGGGAGGGAGCCGGTGTGTGTGGGGGCGGAGGGAGTGAGTGGCGTATGTAGGGGGAGGGAAGTGGTGTGTATGTATATATGTGGGGGTGGGAGGGGAAGGAGAAGTGGCGTTTGTGGCGGGAAGTGATTGTGTTTGCTGGAGGCGAGTGGAATGTATGTGTTCTAAGCGTGTGTGTGTTGGGGGGGGGGGGGGGGGGAGGTGGTATGTAAGGGTAGGATGACATGTGTGGAGGAAGTGGTGTGTGTTTATGTGAGGAAGGTGATGTGTGTTGGGAGCAGGTAATGTCGCTAGGAGGGTAAGTACAGTGTACAAGACTTAAATGTGAAGGGGCAGGTTTTATGTGCGTGGGAAGAAAGGTGTGTGTGTGTGCGTGTGTGCGTGTGTGTGTGTGTGTGTGTGAAGTTACTAACTTGCACAATAAAGTGGGGGTAGTTCTTCACTCGCTAGGAATCCCAATCTTTTGAAATTTCCCAATCATGACGCAAGTCTTCATACTTATACAGTGTTAGCATCCACGGTTTCACCAGAGCCACTCGCCCACAGCAACTCATACGACAAAAACATTTCTTTACGTCTTTTCTAACGTATTTCTTACTTTCTTTTTATAACCTTTGGTTGTTTCTCTCTCTCTCTCTCTCTCTCTCTCTCTCTCTCTCTCTCTCTCTCTCTCTCTCTCTCTCTCTCTCTCTCTCTCTCTGTGTGAATCCTTTGGGAAACTAATCATCGTTGACATCATCACCACCAACTGGATTTAATAACTTGAAGAGGTTGTGACAACACCTCTCCTGATTCTTTTGCTCTCCATGGTGGACAAGTTTATAACCTCTAAACCTCTCACTGTAGCTCAACTCTTTCCATTCTGGTGCTATCTTTATTGCCCTGTTCTGGGACCTTCTCCTTCTATCTGATAGTTCTCCACGCTTCTTCTAAAGGGCCGTGCCCACATCAAAGACCCATTATGGTTCTGGTGGGCCGTACATTGGTAACGGGCCGGATACACACATCGGTAACAGGCCGCATACATGCTGGCAATAGTCTGTTGAGCACTTCCTTATCCATGTCCCAAAAAGCAAGTCTACTATTTGCCAACAGACAGTTTGTTTCTTTCACAATTCACCTACGGCGGGGTTCAGGCGACATCAGTGCCAGATGCGAGTGTCGGCGGTGCCTCGCGATAGCCTGCCACTCGACCTAGCAGTGCCAGTGGCTGGGGAAGCAAGTGATGCCATGGTTATGTCTGTAGCGTCTTCTCAATGTTTTTCCCCCCACCATCATGCAACCAGTCCTAGGCGCTCTACTCTTTACTAAACCTTCAGTCAAATGAGCCATATACATCCCCCATTGCTCTGTGTCTGATAGTACATATCACCATCTTTCCATGTCCTTTTTAAGAATCTATTGTCTCTGTTTCTATACAGTGAGATCTCTGTTTCTCCATTTGTCAATACCCTCTCTTTCTGTTCCTCATCCCTAGAATTAATTCCTGTTTTCTGTCCCATTCTTCTTTTTAAGTCTACTAGATCTGTGTGTTAATTACCTATTTCTAATTAGGTGTTTGTACAGTACGGAAAAGAGAATTCTCAGCTCGTGGGGGTCCTACCTCTAGACATTTCTCTAACACACAAATTTTCAAACTTCTATGAACTGTCTCTCGAGGGACTGTTCTCCGTCTATGTCACCAATCTCGCAGGCAGTGATCGCATCACTCCTCACTCCTCTCTCTTCCAAGGTGAGCAAATACAAGGCCACTTCCCCAAAAAGTGAACTCGACTCGGAACCATCTTTGCTGCCCTTTGGTTCCCTTCCTCTGGACTCTCTCCACTAGCTCGTTATCCTCATACAGGCGCAGTGGCCAAACCTAAGTAGTATATTGCCGCATGTGTGTGTGTGTGTGTGTGTGTGTGTGTGTGTGTGTGTGTGTGTGTGTGTGTGTGTGTGTGTGTGTGTGTGTGCGCGCGCGCGCCACGCATGACGTGTCACCGGGGTATCCGCGATGGATACACAGTGTATCTTTATTTTTTTTCCTACTGACACACAGCCTCTTCCGTTCCACAAGACGTGGGCACTGAGCCGGCAGCCTCTGGCACCGTCTCCTGCTCCTTCCCCCCCCCCCCCCCCCATCCGCGGTGTAAGTAGGCGATGAGATGTGACTTGCTGGGAGGAAGTGGGTATGGGGGGACGCTAAGGTGGGGAGAGAGAGAGAGAGAGAGAGAGAGAGAGAGAGAGAGAGAGAGAGAGAGAGAGAGAGAGAGAGGGGAGGGGGAGAAGGGGGAAGAGGGTGTCTTCCCACATGAGCGACTCCCACATTACCTAAGGTCCAAATTGGACTTATATGTCCTTTGTATAAATATGATGGTTTGAAGTCCGGAGTGAGGGAGTATGTGATCAGCGTGGGAGAGCGGGGGCTACGGTGGTGGTGGTGAGGAATGGAAGGTGATGGATTAAGGAATAAAAAGGGTGAGGGTTAGGTGGTAAAGAAGGAGGGGAGGCGGGGGATAAGGTAAGTAGAAGAAAATGAATGCGTTGGGTAAGGAGGGAGAAAAAATGTTTACGGTGGGCTTTCGTGGGAGGTCTCTGATAAACGTAACGAATAAACTATAAATACGTTATCAGAGAATAATGAGAAGTTTGACGCACGCAGGTGAAAGATCTGTTAATTAGGTTTATTACGGTAACAGGATAGATGTTAACATAGCAATCCATCATGAAAGATAAACTACCTGCTATCATTCTGATAACTAATAAATACGACTTATGATACACGTCATATTTCTATGGTGAGAAAGATATCAGTAGAAACATTTCAATAAAAGTTCACAGACATGTCGACTGATACCAATATCGAACAGACAGCCAAGGCAAATAAATGCCACAAATGCTGGAGAAATGCCGCGGGAGGTGTTGGAAAAAAAATGTCAAAGGCGCTAGAAAACAGAAACAAAAATTGCCACAAGAGGTGGACAAAACGCCACAGGAGGTGTTGGGGGGAAAGAAAACACCAAAAGAGGTGTTGGAATGAAGGAAAAAAAAAAAAAACGCCACCGCAGGAGTGAGAAACTCACAAATTCGTACACGTCTCCTGTAGAAGATATTTTCTCTCTTGTCTCCCACGGTTCTTGAGGTCTCGGGAGGGGGGAAAAAAAAGAGCCACAGACATTTTTGGTGTCGGCGAACAATGAGATGGGGAGGAGGGAATATCCCAGTCACTCGTAACATGACAACTTTTCTGTATGAAGACGATAAAAAGAAAAAACGCGCAGCTTCATCAATATGTGTGCCAGACTAGGTAACGAAAACTTCAAAAAATACAGAAATAGGGCATCAGTATACATACCCCATATATATATATATATATATATATATATATATATATATATATATATATATATATATGTGTGTGTGTGTGTGTGTGTGTGTGTGTGTGTGTGTGTGTGTGTGTGTAGGAAGGCTCTATATAACCCAATGTTTCAAACACAGATGATGCGCCGCACTTTCTCCAATGCAATTTTACTCATAGTAATCTATCCGTCCAACACCATTTTTCAGTCACTGGGAAAACAGAAAAACTGACGTATCACCATCTCAGTCTTCGCACGCAGTGTTGTTTGAAAAGTCAAGGTGGTATTATTATTCAGGTCGTTTTAAATGAAATGAAAACTGAACTTTGAAATCTTGTGGCCAACCCACCATCAGAACGCAACTGTCACGGGCCAAGCGAGACAATACATCAAGATACAGGGAAAAATGCAAACCATGTTAACCTGTACTGTTCTCACAGACCTTCACGGGAAATAAAGGTATTAAGGGACATATCTTCTTTATCTCGTAAATAACTAAATAACTGCCCTTAAGAATAAGTGGAGGATCGACTTCATCCTATTTCTTAACATCCTGAGAGTGATATCCTTCGGTAAAACGGGACTAAATTTAACTCGCGGTGAAGGCCATGTCGTTACTGTATTTAGTAAAACCTACATGATCGCAGATGAAGGCGCACGAAAGAAATATCACGAATCGACACGAATGTATATTCGAGACTAATGTATATATATACGTAAGGAGAGATGGTCACTAAATGATCCTGAAAATATGTTATTGAGAGTTAGATATTCACATTAGAACAAAAAGATCGTTTGTTCATACGTTCTTCCTGAAGAAGAACTGGTTTGCGTTCGGAAAAAAAAAGCGCTGGTACGTGTTCGGGGAAAACAAAAAACCTAAATAGCGTTTCGGAAAAAAAGAAAAGCACTTGCTAGCGTTCATAAGGAGCGCAAATCTGAGTTCAATGTGGAGCACTGGTTTGCGTTCACGAGAGGCGCTGGTTGGCGTTCAGGAGAACGAATAATTACAACACACTACCGGAAAAAACATACCGACATTCCTTTTTTTTTTTTTTGGTTGCGATTACCTTACCAGCGATCACTTGGTCTACAAAACCATCCGACGAAAACTCTTTCTTGCAATATTTCACCCAAGACGCTGCGACAGAAAATGAACGAATCGCCAAAGGAAAAAAAGTCTCTTTTGTCGAGTCAGTAGAACTGGACTTGAACAGTATGGTAGATAAAAGATGATTGCAACTTCTCGAACATGGCAGCACAACATTTGTGTCCACGACGGCACGTGACCTTTCAGTGTCACGGCGCGAGTGACCTTTCACCCCCCCACCGAGCCAGGTCAAGCGCCAGGCCATCCATACGTCAAGGAGTCGTATCGGCTCCCTTTCAAGGGTACCATTATCGTGTTCAGCGGTCGTGCCATTGTACTCAAGGGTCGTACCGTCATGCTCAAAGGGTCGCGCTGTCGTGCTCAAGGACCGTGAGGGAGAAGAACTAGCGCCAACAGCACCGTCTTCAGGGAACAGTTTGAACGAGAAACACACGAAGGCGATGAAGAACAAACAAGAGACACGACAAGCAAAACACGTCTAACAACAGGTAAGACAAGGAAAAAAAAGGGGGATGAATATGAAAAGGTGAACCAAAACAAAAACAAAAAATGAAACTAAAGTGAATGAATCTGAATAATATAACCTCGAGGAACAGAATGCAGGCTGAACAAAAAAGAAAAAAAACAGTTTATATGTAATGAAGTTTTGTGAGGATAAAATCTATGTAAACAAAGATTCAGGGTGGAAAAAGAGATTTTGTCATAAACTAGATCTCGCTAAATGAACATTTTGACCCGTCTTTTTACCCTTGATTTTGATGAATGAAGGATCTGTTGAGAGGATCTGCTTAATGACTTTTTGCGTGAACCTTTCTGAAGGGATTTGGGACTAGCGGTTTTATCGTTCTTACCAAAATCATCGAGTCCTTCCAAAAAAATATTACCACGTAATCTCTCTCCTGTATGAGTATATAAACAAACGTATACACTTTCTTTCACAGACCTTCGATATTTCCCGCGTGAGCGAGGTAGCATTCAGAACAGATGACAGAGCCTTAGAAGATCCTCATTTGGCTCTTCTCTCTGTTCCTTCCGACCTTCTTAACCGCCCTCTACGACAAGAAAGAGGTAGGTGGACAGTGTAAGGGGCTCCCGCAACTTCAAGCGTGGAATGGGAACCAGGAGGACTGGAGAGAAATGGAAAAGGCGTGGGACAGTAGGGAGGATGAAGACGGGCAATGACGGGAGAGGGGGAGGGAACGCCTCCCTTCATTATGAACGAACTTTCTTCCTGATTCATTAGAAATCCAGCGAGTGGAAGAGAAAGGAACGGAACTAAAGCGTGACGGGCTAACGAACGAAAAGACGATGACGGAAAGGAAAACACAACATAGGTGTTGAAAATTCAACTCAACTGTTCACTTGCCAAAACACTCATATCCTCAACCCCTCTAAGAACAGACGTGCGATCACTGGACGAGGATCGTACCATCGTGTTCGAGCATCTTGCCATTGTGCTTACGGGTCGTACCGTTGTGCTCAAGGGACGTACCGCGGGATCGTACCGTCGTGCCCAAGAACTGCACCATTGTGCTTAAGGATCGTACCGTCGTGCTCCAGGGACACTAAAACAAAGAACCACACATTCCTCATACCCCAAGATTTTAGCCCCTGCGCATCCTTAATCACCCCGTCCCAACAAATATTACTTTATTTTGCTCCATCAATCCTGTCTACCTAACATTCGATAATTAACACAATACACACACCCACACACACACACACACACACACACACCACGTCATCAACGGAGCGAGGAAGTGTAGTATCCCAGCACACAATACACTCACTCCTGGCCCTCTCCTTCATAATGTAACACTTCAATGACAGCTCGTTTTTTTTTCTTTATTACGTTAATTATTCATTCCACATTATGATTTCATAGCGGTTGTCGACGCAGGTCTTTCAACGCGTCGTGACGGACATGTGGAGGGGATAAAGGACGGAGAGAGAGAGAGAGAGAGAGAGAGAGAGAGAGAGAGAGAGAGAGAGAGAGAGAGAGAGAGAGAGAGAGAGAGAGAAAAGTCGTCGATGACATGGGCGTGTCACGAAGCACGACGGTAGGGAGGGGATCGAGACACACCGACAAACTGAGGGTCTTGACGGTAGACAGAGGTGTCGTGACGGTAGACAGAGGTGTCGTGACGGTAGACAAAGGGTGGTGACGGTATACAGAGGGTTGCGACGGTAGCCAGAGGTGTTGCGACGGTAGACAGAGGTGTTGCAACGGTAGACAAAGGGTTGCGACGGTATACAGAGGGTTGCGACGGTAGACAGAGGGTTGCGACATTATACATTGGGTTGCGACGGTAGAAAGAGGTGTTGCGACGGTAGACAGAGGGTCGCGACGGTAGACAAAGATGTCGCGATGGTAGACAGAGGGTTGCGACGGTAGACAGAGGGTTGCGACGGTAGACAGAGGTGTCGTGACGGTAGACAGAGGTGTTGCGATGCCTCCTTTTTCACAGGACAAGGCGTCGTTATTCAGGGAGAGTGAGTGTGTGTGTGTGTGTGTGTGTGTGTGTGTGTTGGCCCTGCACACGGCCGGTGACGGAGGGGACGTACGGGACTGAGAGTCGTCCATCGCTAACCCATGGATCATGTGATGCAGAGGAGGAGGAGGAAGAGGAGGAGGGGAGGTTGGGGGACCGCTGCAGGCAGGGCAGGTCACCCTCCCTATCCCAATCCCACAGTTCCCCGCAGCTTTGATTCGGTCCGCGGCCCCGCATCAAACATTGACATCACCAGGAACAATACCGCCGCACAAAACACCGTAATAAAGATGATCATGGCAATATGCTAGGTCGGGAGAGAGAGAGAGAGAGAGAGAGAGAGAGAGAGAGAGAGAGAGAGAGAGAGAGAGAGAGAGAGAGAGAGAGAGAAGGAGGATATTGCAAGGGACGATAGGGGCACGGCGAGGGGGAGGGAGGGGGAGGAAAGACTGTACTTATACTTAACGAGTTACTTCACGAAGAGATTTTGCCGGAAAGGCAGGGGGGGGGGGGTTAGCGCGTGGCGCTAACCGTAGAGGGAGGAGGTGAGGGATAAGCTAAAGTCAGGAAGAACGTGCGAGTCATGTGTCATGTGAGAGAGAGAGAGAGAGAGAGAGAGAGAGAGAGAGAGAGAGAGAGAGAGAGAGAGAGAGAGAGAGAGAGAGAGAGAGAGAGAGAGAGACCGAAGAAAAGGAATCACGAAAGAGGGCACACCTCTTGACTACCATAGAAACTTGGGGTGAGAGGAACACACGCACATACCCTCTCTCTCTCTCTCCCTTCTTCCCCCCACCTCGTGCTCGCTTGACCCCACCCGATGTTTCTGGTGCCAGACTCCAGTGTGTGTGTATCTATGGGATTACGATGAAAGGAGAGAGGGGAAAAAATATGTGAACACTCGGGGGTGAGGGAGGGAGGGAGGGAGGGAGTAAAGAAGAGAGAGGAGGAGTAGTAATCATGCCATTTGCCAATGAGAGGAGCCCAGCATAACCCTCCCCCCCAAAAAAAAAGAAAAAAACTACCATCAATTTCTGTCCATTAGGTCTCCATATTTACAGTTCAAACGTCAGCATGTGACTCAGCCTCTGAGAGAGAGAGAGAGAGAGAGAGAGAGAGAGAGAGAGAGAGAGAGAGAGAGAGAGAGAGAGAGAGAGAGAGAGAGAGAGAGAGAGAGAGAGAGAGAGAGAGGGGGGGGGGAAGGGGGGCGGGGGGCGATGGTAAAAGAACAAATGGCAGTAATTATGGTCGGGTGGAGAAAAATCCGGGCATTTTTTTTATCAAGAGTTATCAAGAGCGGGTGGAGAAGACTGGGCGAGAGAGAGAGAGAGAGACAGAGCAGAACAGACAGACGTACGGGCTGTCGGACAAACACCGCGGGAAAAGACGAGAGACGGAATTAGAATTTCCCACGGATGGAGGAGCGAATGACGAGGATTTCTGGTACGCGAAGAGAAGGATAGGAAGATTATTACGAGACCACAGCAAGAAAAGTGTTGATTGCTAGAATGAATTAAATAGGGGGAAAAAATATATGTGGTTTAAATGTATAAGAATAAGAATAAGAAGGTTAGAGAGGTGTAAAGAAAAAGATGAGGAGATGAAGAAGAAGAAGAAGAAGAAGAAGTAGAAGAGAAGAAGAAGAAGAAGAAGAAGAAGAAGAAGAAGAAGAAGAAGAAGAAGAAGAAGAAGAAGAAGAAGAAGAAGAAGAAGAAATCCAGGAAGGTTAGAGAAGTACAAGAAGAAGAGGAAGAAGAAAGTAAGGTGAAAGAATGGTAAAGTCAGATGAGAGACCCACTGTTGTACCCCAGTAACGGAGTATCACCGCCTCATTACCAATGCAAGATTTTTGGACACATACCCTCGTGTCACACCGCCAAAAAATGGTGGTCACGTCAGATGAGCCTTGAAGGCCACAAAGACAACCTTAACCACCATGGTCAGGTCTTTTCAGCCGGACGGGACGATCCTTCGATATGTTGACGTGACCTCTGGCATGACCCCCCTTCAGGGGTAGGGTCAAAAGGGTCACCCACCAAGGATCGTACCGTCATCCTCAGAGAGACCAGAGGGAGGGGAGTGGGTGGGGGGGGGGGGGTATTATGCACAGCAAGCAAAAACAAAACAAACAAAAAAGACCGCCGGTAAGGCCACACTCACACGCACGCACGCGCGCGCACACACACACACACACACACACACACACACACACACACACACACACACACACAGCTCAATAAAACCTTACGACCCCGAAAGCTTAGTTAATTTTTGGCAGGTCCTGGCTAGCCTAAATTAAATGACGAATGCGTTGTTGTTTAATTCGCCTGAGCGCGCCATATTTGTTTAAAACACCCGATAAATTTTTTTGAGGGGGTGATTGCAGTGGACCACAAATGCGAACTCCAGCTATTATCAGCGTGGTCTGTTTTTCATTGCGGTTATCTCTCGCATTATTTACTACCGGGTTTTAAAATCCTCTATAAAATTATTGCTCGATAATAGTGACCTAACCTGAATACAAATTAATGTATTTCACGCCCATGTTGTTCGATTTATTTTACTGATTTGCCTTTATTCGCTCTGTACGAGGAGGAATGATACAGTATACTGTATGAACTGTAAGAATGAAAAAAAATACACACACACACACACACCATCCTATGTATGCGTTCCGTTAACAGTTTGAGCTGAACAGCATAAAACCTGAAGTTAATGTAACATTTCATCCGGTAATTTATTAGTACCAGATTGTGGGACACTGATATGTGCGGTCACTGGTGGCATCGGAGAGCTAGGCCAAAAATCCGGGACAATACGTGTATTTAATACGTCTGACGTCACTCCTGGGCAACTGCCGGAGAGAATGCTACCCACGTTATCTCCTGCCCTCCCAACCCAACCCAGCCCACAAGGACGGGGTCATGGAAGGAGAGAGAGAGAGAGAGAGAGAGAGAGAGAGAGAGAGAGAGAGAGAGAGAGAGAGAGAGAGAGAGAGAGAGAGAGAGAGATGTAAGTCCTCCCATCCTGTATCATCGCCTTCCAAAAACCAGGAAAGAAGAAGAAGAAGACGACATAGAAGAAGAAGAAGAAGAAGAAGAAGAAGAAGAAGAAGAAGAAGAAGAAGAGGAAGAAGAACTCCCATCCTGTATCATCACCTTCCAAAAACCAGGAAAGAACAAGAAGAAATAGAAGAAAAAGAAGAAGAAGAATAAGAAGAAGAAGAAGAAGAAGAAGAAGCCAGGCAAAGATTTTTTTCTTCGCTTCTCCCCCTCGACGTCTCAGTTCAGTACTGTACGAACTCGGATTGATGGACATTTGGCCGTCCATAGCAACTAGATCTAATAGACAGACGGACAGACAGACAAGCACTATGACTCCCCCGTCGACAACTAGCAAGAAGCAAGACGTAATCTTGTGGACGGGAACACCTTTTTAAATCCTCCGGCATGGAACTTTGACTAAAGAACACAAGAACTCCATTTCCTATAAGATTATATAAAGAACACAAGAACTTCCTTTTCCTGTAAGATCATGCAGACTAATATGTTACAAATCTAATGTGAAAGAAGGAAATACGAACATCTGATAAAAAAAAAGAAGACAAAATCATACTAAAAAGAGAATGACATCAGATTATACTAAAAGAAAACTTAGGACATCAAGTAATACTGAATAAATTACGGACAACACCTTATGCCGAAGAAAAAATATATATGCGAACGTTCAAAAGACGAATAACACACACACACACACACACACACACACAAGTGGTCCTGAAGAAGGCAACAAACGTGTTACCAGAATTTAAGGAGTTGAGTTACAGTGAGAGGATAAGGGGGTCATAAACACGCCCATTATAAAAGACCGAGGAGTTAGGCGGGTGACCTGATGATATATAACCTGTTTGATGATGGCGACGGAGAAAAGGGGTCTTTTCGAGAGAGGCAAAGACAAACAGGAACCAGAGACCATGACCGAAAACCAAGTAAGATTCGCGAGAGGAACAGCCGATGGCGGAGGGAACAATACCGAACCACTGAACTGCTCAGACTGACAAAAAAAATGGACAAGTTCAAAGAGTTGCATGGTGACAGTTCATGAGACCTCCCTCTCCCGTGCAGTGCAAATAGGTAATTACACACATATACCCCCTTTCCAACCCCCCCCCCCCTCCCGCAACACACACACACACATACATACACACACGCACACACACATATATATATATATATATATATATATATATATATATATATATATATATATATATATATATATATATATATATATATATATATATATATCACCAAGACGGAATGAGCGTGTAACAGTTAGTTAAGCCAGGACATTACACTGGCTAATTAATCAGCGATGGCTACTTTGGTCACCCAGTTATTTATGGAAGGGGGGGGGGAAAAAGTGCCCTTAAACAAGTTGATAACCTAGTGCAACGAGACTCATCAAAAACGCTTTTTCTGACCCGGGTAATTACATCAGCGGGGCGTTGCGTTAATGACTTTTAAATTTAACGGAAGGGTTGGGTGGGGAAAAATGAAGAGGAATATGGTGATTCTACAATGGGGGGAAAAACCGATAATAAAGAGATGAGAAAAGACAGCAGAATGAAGCGTCGCAATACGGGTGATGAAAGAAAATGACAGGTGGGATGGAAGGAATGGAACAGAGGCTTTTAAAAAAGGTCATGGTATGAGAAAGAGGGCTCGTGGTGGAACGGAACTGGGCTTAAAGATGTGGCCGTACGGAAGAGGGGCAAACAAGGTGATGGTATTGAAGATGGGGCTTCTAATGGTATGGAACAGAGCTTGAACAGGTGGGAATCTGGAACAGAGGTTCCTGGAAATATGGAACGGGCGTTGAAGAGACGATCGTATGAACCTGGAGATCCTGATGGTACAGAACAGGGGTTCCTGCTGGTTTATCAGAACAGACGATGATAAGGCGACGGTATGGAACTAGGACAACAGGGATGACGGAATGGAACTGTGACTCCTGAGGGCATGGAACAGGAGGAACTCCCGGTGTCATGGAACAGGCGATAGAGACGCAAGGGTACGTACCAGATCGCGTCATACATGTCCGATTTACATATGTATATTACGTTCAAACAAGGGTTGTGGTGATGGAGTCTTTCAGCAAGACGGTACGACCCTTGAACACGACATTACGACCCTTGAACACGACGGCACGACCCTTGAACACGACGGTACGACCCTTGAACACGACAGTACGACCCTTGAACACGACGGTACGACCCTTGAACACGATGGTACGACCCTTGAACATGACGGGACGGCCCTTGAACACGACGGTACGGCCCTTGGCTATGATGCTCAGGTGTCTGACGTGACCCTTAAGGCCATAGCACCAATATATATATATATATATATATATATATATATATATATATATATATATATATATATATATATAAAATGCATCATTTTCTACCATTCATATCACAATCTAAGAACATCATCCAATTCTTCTGGGTTCCGAGATTCGAACAGTAAAGCACCACACATCATCATATGTACAAACGGAAATAATCATAATACGGCTCTACTGTTTCTCACAAGCCACACGGATACTTACTGTACAATAACATATTCGACCGTTAGTCGCCAAACAGCGATTCTTTCAATAAACCATGACGCATTACGAGACGTAAAGCAGAACATTATATGACCCATAATGGATACCTACAGATCATTATACGTAAAATGGTTTTCCTCATTATTTTCTACAGGACAATTAAAGGTCATCAGACGCAAACAGGAAAAAAGACCATCTCATGAGTGTGGTGGTCTCTGGCTACGCATACAGATGGAGGCTCTCGATGCAGAGGAGACAATAGATTTAGTGACACCGCTTATAGCCACAGAGGAGGGTGGTGGGGTTCATCTTCCCCCCATATATACATATAAAGCGCTAACGCAGGGGGAGGTGGGGGATATATATATATGGGTGGAGGATACACATTCACAAACTGGACTTTCATTCCTCCCGAACCCTGAAATATTTCAGAGTGATCAGGTTCATAAAAACACTACGAATACATGTTATATATATATATATATATATATATATATATATATATATATATATATATATATATATATATATATACTGACTTCAGGAGCGTGAGAGAGACGATGTGATGAAACAGTGGTGAAACTATGCGATGACGTAGAGAGAGAGAGTCCATGTGATGAAACAGAGAAACTATGCGATGACGTAGAGAGAGAGAGTCCATGTGATGAAACAGAGAAACTATGCGATGACGTAGAGAGAGTCCATGTGATGAAACTGGTGAAACTGCGATTACGTAGAGAGAGTCCATGTGATAAAACTGGTGAATGAAACTATGCGATGACGTAGAGAGAGAGTCCATGTGATGAAACAATGCGATGACACAGAGAGAGAGGCGATGTGATGAGTGTCACTGTGACATGCGATGATGTATTTCAGGGTACAAATAAACGATACAGTAGCGAAATACAGTCGAGTGAATGTGATGAAATATGGTAAAGAGGCGAAAATATACGAGGCAAAATACGACGACTGGGTTGAAATGATACGTGTCTGAAATACATTAATAACAAAATGAGTCACGACGAAATGGTGGGAAAGAGGATAGGTTTAGATCGAGTGTTCAGATGCACAGAGGTCCTATGGAATGTTAGATACAGTGAGATATATTAATGAATGTTAAACAGAAGTTAAAATACAACATGAGGAAATACAGCGTGGTAATGTATCTGGCAAAGCTCAGCGAGGAGGGGGTGACGTCTGTTAGAATACAGCGGAAGATAATACAGTGTGATTTATTTACACGAGACGAAATACATTAGCAGGTGGTGTTGTCATGAGATACAGCGGCTGATGATACAGGATGAAATACAGTACAATGGATCAGTCTTCTCAGCACGACCCTTGGTTGGGTACGGAGGTACGATCCTTGGGTACGAAGGCTTCGCTGTCGCACCGCCGTGCCCGGGGGATCGTACCGTCGTGCTTAAGACCCTCACACCAGGCACACGAATTGCCAAGCGCGACGTGACGTGTGCTCGCCGCACGGGCGTGCGCGCGTCCTGACAATGACGGCACACGTGCGTGCGTCTGTATACGCTAGACAGTCCCTTCCCCCCCCAAAAAAAAAAACGCCAAGAGCATGGTGTAGATGCACGCGTGCGATTCCAAAAGTTTAAGAAGTGTTCTCACAGGAATACATAAAAAGCTATGACAACTTCAGCTGAGGGAAAGACAGCGGCAGACGCCGTGAGGGTTGTGGGATGGTCCCTGATCCCTGAAGGAACCCTGGAAAAGAGGGAAATATAACGAAAGATGCAAACGTTTTTGGCAGGAACTATAATCAGATGCATAGCAGACACGTACGTCATAAAACCACAGATATAACAACCATCAGTTATCATGAAATAGACAGGCGGTGTCAGAAAGAGAGGGAAGGGAGGTAGGGGCGCATGGAGCCCCGGCCTGATTGCAGGCAAGCAAGCAAGGACCCACGCACGCACGCACGCACGCACGCACGCACCCTCTCATGAGTTTCACGGCACTCTCCGTGAACAATGGTTGAGAGAGAGAAATGAATTCAGAAAACGTAACCACTCCACACAGTTGGGTATGCTCGGTGGCTGGGCACACACACACACACACACACACACACACACACACACAGTCTCGCCCCGGAGCAGTCCCGCTGATGAACGAATTCAAGAGCGAAGACTTTTCAAAACACGCATGCTCCGCCTGGCTGAAGGTTGAGTGCAAAGCTGCTCAAACGTGTGTACAGCACTCGAGATGGGTGTGTCATGCAGCGCATGAGGAAGTATGGACAGCTACCACGCGCAGTGCATGAGGAAAAACAAATGTCTACCACACACAGTGCATGAACAGTGCCTGAGAATCTCTATGACAACCATGCACAGTGCATGGGAAATTATGTGACTGCCACACACAGTGCATGAGAACGTCTTAGACTACCATGCACGGTGCATGAAACACTGACTGCCATGCACTGTGCGTGATAGTGAATACATTTTCACCATGAAATCTGCATGAGAAAACTGTGGCTACCATGAACAAAGCATTAGAAACTATGTGACCGTCATGAACGGCGCATGAGACGGTAACATCCACAGACGCACCAACAGGAATAAACAGGAGAAGGAAAATCAAATCAACGGTGAAGCGCCAACGGCCATGCCAACAGAAGAACACGCTCTCCCGTCAGTGCAGGAGACTAGCCAACGGAGAAAAAGGGGCCGTATGGCGATAGGAGGAGTAACAGAAGACGTAACAGTAGCACACACACACACACACACACACACACACACACACACACACACACACACAGATATGGAGCAAGCGAGAAAAAAAAATCGCCATCACGATAACAGAAACAAAAAGACCATCGCCCAGAGTGAAACAAAAGTTAACAAGAAGAGCCGTAATGAGGGCAAAAAAAATATATATCTGGTCAGCACAGAGGCGATCACAGTAACAAGAGAAGACAGCAGCAGCAGCTGTAATAAAATATCTGGACAGCACAGAGGCGATCACAGTAACAAGAGAAGACAGCAGCAGCAGCAGCAGCAGCAGCAGCAGCAGCTATATCCAACAGCAGCAAAGACCACGGTGATAACCCCCCCCGGGGGGGAGGGGGAGGGGGGGGGACAAATTTAAAAGGTCTTAGCAAAACAGACGCATCCGTCTTAATGCAAAAGGGACAGAAAAACCCACAAGTGGTGTCATATAACAGCAGACTGAGCCAGCTTAAAAACACATCACACGGCAGTCGTAACGCCAACAGGAGAGAGATCATTCTACGTATCAAAAAAGGACAATATGGTAAAAAGAAAGAAAGAGTCAACAGACTTGAAATGCGATTAATAAATAAGACACCGCCACTGACAAAACAAAAACAAATACTCCAAAACACCGCCACTGACAAAAAAAAAAAGAAAAACAAATACTCCAAAAGCAAAGGAACAGAGCTGCTGGAACTGGTGCGTCCCGCAGGAATGAGAGGAACAGATACTGGCCCATCGCCGCATCCAAACGGGACGGAACAGACCCTCACAACGGCAGAAACCACGGGGAGGTCCTTAACCCAGCCACGGAAGCAGCAGAGAAGGCGCATCAGGCAAGACCAGAGGCACGGAGAGAAGGAGGAGGAGGAGGAGGAGGAGGAGGAGAGGAGGAGGAGGAAGAGGAGGAGGAGGCGTCCTGTTCTCCGTTATCAGGGGGCGGGGAATAATGGACACGATATAAGATGTGCTTCATGGCGTGGAAACAACGCACGCAGACTAAGACTTCAACTTCTCCCTGCAAAAATTTCCTGAGTTATGGTCGCCATTTTTGGAGGGTGAAGATTGCAGCTAATATAGCAGTGACGCTGAAAATGTGAAATATATGGTTTGTGGTGGCGCGCACTTTTTCGCGGGTATAATGACAATAGACGAGCTGGGGACGAGACTGCCAGGACGTAAATAACAAGGCTGGAAACCACCTCCTCCTCCTCCTCCTCCACAACACACATCCTCCCCCTTATTTTTTTTTGTAGTGTGGGCATTATTTTTACCCACAGTCGTCTTTCCTAGTTTGATTTATAACTAGTGGCGTTACTCACTATATATCTATCTATCTATCTATATATATATATATATATATATATATATATATATATATATATATATATATATATATACACTGAGAATTTATTTGACCGCAGTGGCATAATTATCCGAGCTGGCTGGTCTCTCTCTCTCTCTCTCTCTCTCTCTCTCTCTCTCTCTCTCTCTCTCTCTCTCTCTCTCTCTCTCTCTCTGGCCGTTTTGGGGAAGTAATTTCTTTGTTGTGTCTTGTCTGCTTAGACGCTGTACTTCCTAGCGTCATACTCAAGCTAGGCTGTAGCGTTCTCCCAGCAAGACAACGTCGGTCGGATAAAAAAAAAGGTGTGTATATATATGAATAAATATATATATATATATATATATATATATATATATATATATATATATATATATATATATATATATATACACACACTCACAACCCTCATGACGCTGAACAACAAACACCTCGCAGACACATAAACAGCGTTTTTTAATTACCATAAATGATCTAATCTGCTAAAAAGGTTGACCGTTCCCTGAGGTTCGCTTTTTCGCTAGCTGGTGTCTGGCAACTTGGTGCATTAGGCTCTCTCTCTCTCTCTCTCTCTCTCTCTCTCTCTCTCTCTCTCTCTCTCTCTCTCTCTCTCTCTCTCTCTCTCTCTGGCTTGCAATTTGGGAGGGTGGAGGGGGAAAGCACGCACAAAAACACATGAATTATGATCGGAATCTTTTTTCCTCTCTTTTTTTTTTCCTTTACCCCTTCTCCAAATGCATTCATTCCTGAACTCCCTTGCTAGAGTAGTAACAAAATTATTTATCGCGTCCTCCCCTGACAACGTTAGCTAGCGGCGCCCGTCCAGGACTGGGGTGTGATAATGTGTATTTCCATCATTTTTGTCCAGGTTGAAATAGAGGCGGCATTTGCATGATCTGTTGGTGCGGAATGGCTTAGATAAGAGAATGAACGTATTACCCACAATGGATAAGAGTAGTTGGACTATTAAAAGATAAATGATGGCTCAGCAGTTTCATTATCTCTTTGCATATAACTACCTTTAAAAACCTGGGGGTGGGGGGAGGAGGTGGGTGTTGACCCCTTAACAATACCCGCTGAAAAAAAAAATCACCTTATTTCTCGTCGTCGCGCCGTTCCCTCTGAAATGACTAAGACGAGCTCAATCTCGACCAATCTCGGCCATTATCAATGGTACGAAAACAAGAAAAGTATCTTAACAGGTTTCCCGTAAAACGAGATGTAACAGGCAAACGAACTTCCTTTCTCTTGGAAGCCCGGCCGTCCGCAAAAGGGCTGAGGTTAAATTCGCCTCTGCAATTGTGCTCGTGACGAAGGCTAGGAGTAACGAGCCTTACCATGCTAATGCCCAGGGACGATTATCGCATCATCCATCACAAACGTATGGGCAGCGCTATAAGAAAGGCCCACTCCTCCCTCCCTCCCTCCTTCCCTCCCTCCACACATCTGAAGATTTTATACCATTAAGTTGATGTCGGGTGTATTACAACATCGATCCCTCATGCCACAGCCATCTTAAACTGACTGTTCCCGAACTCAAGACTCCTAAATTATCATTACTTCCAACCGTTTTCCACCCCACCCTCCCCCGCGAGACTTTAAAGCGAATTCGCCGTTTCTTTGAAAGCATCAAGTCTTAACGCAAATGTTTTCCTCAGAGAATCCTCCACTATTTTGAAATAAAACCCCGGGAGGAGGGATCTCGTCTCAAAAGTACATAACTGCGCATGTGGCCTCTATAAACATGGATTACACAAACAAATTACAACACTTATATAAACTTTTGGACGAGCCAGATTATGGAAATTTTTACAGGAAGCCATAATCCGTTGCTGGCAACTGTGGTGACGTCACGGCTAGGTTAGCCCCGTCGCCACCGTCAATATTTAGACCAAGGAGGACTCCCTCTCTCTCTCTCTCTCTCTCTCTCTCTCTCTCTCTCTCTCTCTCTCTCTCTCTCTCTCTCTCTCTCTCTCTCTCGTGCGAGGAGGGAGGGAGGGAAGAGAAGGGGGGGAAAGTCGGAAGGAAGGCATGACGCGCCTGTATTTCATCGTATGTAAGGGAGAGAGATATACACATCCAGAAGCTCCACCCACCCACCCTTCACCCACCCTTCACCCACCAAAAAGTTTCGCCCTGAGGTGAACCATCACCTTCAATTTCACGCTGGCAACTCAAAATTTCAACTCTCACACCCCCCCATCCTCAAAGTATTTATGACAAACGTCGCCTTACTGCGCCAGTCCGTATGGGTTGAATTACCTCCGAGGCATGGAGACGGTTGACACCCGACGGCCCGGGAGGAGGAGGAGGTCGGCCCCTACCTCCTCCACCACCACCAACACCACCCCCAACAACCCCGTCCATCCCCTCCCTCCTCCCCCAAGAGCCGGACAAGTAACACGCCGCCTTTCGCCCTCCTCACATAGGGAAGAAATTAGCCCGCCACGTCACCCGAAGATTCACGTTTGGTCAATAATCAATAGAAGTCCTCCATGCTGTCTGGCCCAGGAATTCTTTATGAGAAGGAACTCTGCACCTTCGTAATTACTCCAACTCCACTTCGTTTCGCCTATATTTTTTGCCCCCTCCCTCCTCCTTCTTCTTCTTCTTCTTCTTCTCTACCTACACCGCCCCTCCCCTAACCACCTCTCTCCTCCTCCTCCTCCCAAATTCCCTACAATTTCTGACTAATTATTATTTTCCCAAGGCTTTTTTTTTTTTATTTCTCAAATTGTTTAATTTCTGGGTCGCCTGAGATGGGAGGAAAAAAAATAGAAAAAGAAGTGGCACATCTCGGAGTAAATTGTGGCGTAATGGACGTGTAGTTAGTAAGGCGAATACCAGGAGCCACGATCCAGCTCAGAGAGAAAGGATTCCCCAGTAGTTCTTGTGTCAGTTGGCCCTAGAGAGAGGGAGGGAATGAGCGCGCGCGCATATGTCCGTGTATGTGTGTGTGTGTGTGTGTGTGTGTGTGTGTGTGTGTGTGTGCGTGCGTGTGTGCGTGCGTGCGTGCGTGTGTGTGTGTGTGTGTGTGTGTGTACGAGTACTTGCGAAGATATTTTGCCAAAGGGGGCGAGAACCTTGCGATCACCACAGGGAAAAAAACCTTGGGTTACGGAGAACGAGGCTTGTGAGTTATGAGTTCTCGAAGTGTTGTGAGGGAGATGGTGGAACTGTATGGTTGTGGACTAAATGTCAGCCGACCCACGTGTGGGTGAGGCAGAAGGTAAAAGACCTGCAACCTAGACGCAAAGAAGTGAAACTTAACAGCCACGGAAGTGCTACCTCACTTCGAAGCCTTCTCTAACCCTAAGAGAGAGAGAGAGAGAGAGAGAGAGAGAGAGAGAGAGAGAGAGAGAGAGAGAGAGAGAGAGAGAGAGAGAGAGAGAGAGAGAGAGAGAGAGAGAGAGACCTGGCGAAATAATTTCATTCCAATAACTTGAAGACATCGATTTCTTCCTAGTAATGGGTTGATGTCCATGTAAATATATATATATAAATATATTTTGTAAATAAGACAATAAAGGGGTAAGACGATAAGATATCAGAGAGGGTCTTGGAAAATACCCAGGAATATAAAGACAGCTACTTCGATATCTCATTAAATGCTATCTTAATCATGGGGTGGATGAATGCTCCGAAGGGGAGGATATAATACAATATAACTAAATTATGTTTCTATTGTGGGTGACGAAATCACCGTCCCTAAACCATCCCTCATCTTCTCACTGGTGATCCCTCACACCTCAACCTCAACTCGAATAAATTCCTTTTTCCTCATTCTTGACCCCTTCAAACCTCCCCTCACTCAACCACACTCATCCCTCACTCTTCTGAGAGAGACTCCTCACATGTATCTCCTCTGAAGTGTCCTGTTCCTCCTCATTCCCCCTCACGGGCTGTCCCTCCTCATACCTAACCTCTTCCTTAACCACTCCTACCTCATTCCTAACCTCTCCATAAATCACTCCTACCACCCGTGTCCCGCCTCAATCTACCTTTCAGTTGAACGCTACTCCCTCACCCCAACTTACCCGTCAACCCACAATTCTATTCCCTCGTTTCTACCACTTCCCTACTTACCCCCTCAGCCTACTGACGACTGACGCTAGGTTATACATAGAGTTATCGAGTTTACTAAACAAACACACAAAAAAAATATCAAAAATAATTTCTAAGACAATTAGGTCATTAACATCAATCATTTTACAAGATGGTTCCGAATTCACCAACACCAATCAATTTACTAAAAATCTAGTGATGAATAAAATGGTACTAATGTCACCATCAATCAATCTAATTTAAAAGAAATAATAACTTCACAGAGATGAATGAGATGCCTCTACGGTAGTCACCATCATCATCATCATCATCATCATCATCATCGTCATCATCATCGTCACACAAGATGAATCTCTGAAAACCAAAGCCTGCCAGAGAAATTTCTTGCCTCCTCGCCTCGCTCCACATTATAATTAATTTCTTAAAGACAAACTTTCAATTAGCCTTGAAAAAATTACGGAAAAAAAGTAATTAATGGCATATTTTTTTTTCCTCTCCTCCTCCAACTTGGAGGAGAATCTTCTCAATGCGGTGTCTTTCTTCAGTAATATACGAATTCATCAGGTTGGCTTTTATTCTACCATTGTGCCTCCTCCTCCTCCTACCTCCCTCCTCCTCCTCCTCTTCCTCCCTTGCTTTTAAATGGAAGTGAGGGAAAGATGACATGGCGCGAGAGGGCTGCTGACATGAGACGTGAGAGAGAGTTCCCCGGCGTGGTGATGATGTTGTGAGGTAGAGAAACGGCAAATGTTACCGTGTAGTGAGGTAACATGAGGTCAGGTATGAGGGGGGGATGTTTAAAAGACGAGTTTGGTTGGTTGGTTGGTTGGTTGGTGTTTTGTCATGGGGGGGGGGGGAGAGGGAGAGTTAAAACATGAGGTGGTTTGGTTGCAATGAGGTCAGGGAAAAGGGTTTGAAAATGATGAGGCTGGTTGAAATGAGGTCGGCGAAAGGTTTTTCAAAGATGCGGGTGATTGAAATGAGGTCAGGAAAGCGTTACTATTAGGGTGGGTGAAATGAGGAAGGAGGAGAGGTTACGATGAGGATGATTGAACTGAGTTCGGGAAAGATTTCAAGATGAACTTGGAAGTTTAAGATGAGCTTAGATTAAATAAGGTAAAGGGGGAAAGTTTCCGTCACTTCATGTAAGGTGAAGTTAGTGAAGAGGTTACAGTAAGCTGAAGTTGCGGTGAGGTGAAGTGAGCCACGATGAAATGAGTTGAGTTAAAGTGAAGGTGTGCGAGTTAAGGTGGGGTCAGGGAAGTTACAATAAACTGAAGTAAGTTAGAGTAGGGAAAGGCCAGTGTGAACTGTGGCAAGTTAGGATTAAATCGGTGATGTTAGTGCACACTGATGGGAGTCCAGGGTGAGGTTAGAGAAGTCAAAGTGTGAGTTAGGCTGAGTGAGGTTAGGGAAAGTTACAGTAAGGTCAAGTGAATTAATTAAGGGTTAGAGAAGATACAGTTATGTCAGCGAACACTGTAAATCTAGGATTAGGAGGAGGAGTCTCTCTCTCTCTCTCTCTCGCCATCAACACAAGGATAATCCATTTAAGGATAGAAAACTAACTTAAGGGACGTAAGACATAACTGTACAAATTCCCATCCATCAAACATAAATCATTTCACCGCCATGAACTTCTGATAGCCGTGAACATAACATAAAAAAACTTGAATACCATAAAAACCAGCATGCTGCGGACACCAATGTCCCCATCATGTACACATACAGACTACACTTCCTCAAGATATACACAAGTGTGAAATAAACAGAAATAATACGCTTGAGAGTTTGTGTTGACGGAACGCTGTAATGGACTTTTGTTCATATCTATTACACGTCTCGCTTCACAGCATCCAAGATGCGATGCATTTATTCTTCCCATATTTTTCTGTTTTCCCCCCAAAATCCACAATGTCGGTATTGAGGGTAAACACATCCGTTGAAAGTAACGGGTTTAATCGCCACGTGTTTAATTTTCAACGTTTATTCTTTTCTTTTTCAGTTCCATCTTTATCACGTGGATGCACTACGACACCGCCTTGTCATGGTAATTCACCATTATCATCATCACTATATAAGGACGCAGACACAATCATCAGTTATCACCAATAGTGCCATCATAATCATCATCATTATTATCACCAATAGTGCCAACATCATCATACTCATCATCTCTATTATCACCAATAGTGCTAACATCATCATACTCATCATCACTATCATTTCACCAATAGTGCCAACATCATCATACTCATCATCACTATTATCACCAATAGTGTCAACATCATCATACTCATCATCACTATTATCACCAATAGTGCCAACATCATCATACTCATCATCACTATTATCACCAATAGTGCCAACATCATCATACTCATCATCACTATCATTTCACCAATAGTGCCAACATCATCATACTCATCATCACTATCATTTCACCAATAGTGCCAACATCATCATACTCATCATCACTATTATCACCAATAGTGCCATCATCATCATACTCATCATCACTATTATCACCAATAGTGCCAACATCATCATACTCATCATCACTATCATTTCACCTCGGTGTCATCCTTATTATTATCAGCACTAACATCGTTATCACACAGTCATCATATCATCATTATCAGCACTAACATCGTTATCACACAGTCATCATATCATCATTATCAGCACTAACATCGTTATCACACAGTCATCATATCATCATTATCAGCACTAACATCGTTATCACACAGTCATCATATCATCATTATCAGCACTAACATCGTTATCACACAGTCATCATATCATCATTATCAGCACTAACATCGTTATCACACAGTCATCATATCATCATTATCAGCACTAACATCGTTATCACACAGTCATCATATCATCATTATCAGCACTAACATCGTTATCACACAGTCATCATATCATCAATTCATCAACAACATTGTGAATACCACGCTCATGTTGTGTGATCACAACGAATGGTGAATCTCTAACAACCTTTGTAATACGACTTCATGTCGAATGAAACGGGGTTTTCTTTCCGAAGCGAAGTTTTGTTATAGTCTTGCTGTAGAATTACTAACTGAAGATTTGGTTTGCAAATAGAAGGACACATGCGTAGTGCCCACTGATTCCACAACAGTTACAAACTAAATGTATAATCAAAGAATACACACACATATACACGCTTCTCTCTTCCTATGTATGTCATCTAAGACAATTTGTTACAATTTCTATTCATATCAATTAATAATCGAGGCTTAGAATTCTTGTACATTCGATTATAAAGAAGAGTTACTCAACGCCTCCCGTTTTCTTTTTTCTAATTTTTTTCGTAACCCAGGGAATCGAACCTGTGGTCCCGGTGCTGATGTGGACGATCTTAAGTAACAGCAGCGGTGAACCAGTGATACAAACGCCCCCCGTACAGCGCTAACGTGAATTGCGGCCGTTCGTGACCTACAACCCCTACCGATCTGGTGAGAGATAGAGAGAGAGAGAGAGAGAGAGAGAGAGAGAGAGAGAGAGAGAGAGAGAGAGGGAAAAGAGAGAGAGAGAGAGAGAGAGAGAGAGAGAGAGAGAGAGAGAGAGAGAGAGAGAGAGAGAGAGAGAGAGAGAGAGAGAGAGAGAAGGGTGGGGGGGGAGGGAGTTGAAGAATGCCAGTTGCTGTAGTGGAAAATGAAATGAGGGGAAGAGGTTGTGGAGGAACCCCAATTTAAGTTCGGACCAGTTTTCTCTTGAGGACTGAATAGGTGAACTTTTTTTTCTCTCTCTCTCCTTATTCGTTCGAAGATCATCTTTAATGCGGTCGTTCTAACTGTGTCCCGACTTACAAACTACTACTGCATCTCCATCCTGTAGTTTAATCCCTTGAGCACGACGGTACGACCCTCGAACAGGATCGAACTACCCTTGATCGCAACGGTACGATTCAGGCGTACGACGGTGCGGCCCTTGGAACACGACGGCACAGTCCTTGGGACACGATGACCTGACCTTCGACCCGACCCCCACCCCCCTAACAGACCAGGTCAAAAGGTGCCTCACAATCACACCGTCGCGTTCAAAGGAATAGGGAGGTGTATCCAGGGTCTTCACCGCAACACTGGCGGTAAAATCTATGCGATGGTTTTTTTTTTCCTCTCTTTTTTTCGCGTTTGATTAATCATCAGGATTTCGTATTTGTCCCAAGAATTAATACAAACTACCTAGGTAAAAAAAATCAGTCCACACACACACACACACACACACAACCTACCACATTCACCCGCCATCACTCGAAGAAACCATTTTCTTCCATCGGGGGAAAAAAAAAAAGAAAAAGAAAGTGGGGAAAGAAAATATGAGACGGAATACCACACACACCAAGGTGTCGCGCCATATCAACGCCCTCTTGCCCTCCGCGTCTGCCGAAGGACAGGAAAAAAAGAGAGAGAATAAAAAAAAAACATTTGTCAAGCGACGACCCGTTACGTGAAACCGCCAAACACAAAATTGAGTGGAAGATGAAAAAAATATACTTTAAAAAAAAAAGCCAACAATGTGACACGTGTGTGTGTGTGTGTGTGTGTGTGTGTGTGTGTGTGTGTGTGTGTGTGTCTGTGTGTTATCACTCGTCCTCTACAAGGGAAAAGGTGTACATTTTCACACAGTTAGGTCTTCCCCTCTCCCCTACCTACCTACCTACCTATCTACCTCCCTCTCTCCCTCACCCTTTCCTTTCCTTACCCTCCCTTTGCTCTCACGGGAAAACGATGGTCTGGCGAGAGAGAGAGAGAGAGAGAGAGAGAGAGAGAGAGAGAGAGAGAGAGAGAGAGAGAGAGAGAGAGAGAGAGAGACTGGTTCTCTAAAGCCATCGTCGTTCCAGTCGGACGTCTTCCTCGACGTCCGGAGAGGACGCTGGAAGGAGGGAGGAAGGAGGGGAGGGGGGTGAGTGAGGGCGGGGTGGTGCTGTTCCCTTCTTTTTGTATCACCAGTTGAGGTGGTACAGACCAGCACCCCCCCCCCCCTCCCCACCAAGGAAAAGGTACAACTCGATGTCAAGGTTTACGGGGGAGAGGGAGGAGGGGAGAGGTGGGGGTTAAATGTCATGCCAGGGGAGTAAACCAGAGGGGACAGAGTGGTGGGGGAGGAGAGGTGTCCCATATTCAAGGTGAGGATGGGTGGGTTTTGGAACGAATGTGGTGGAGGAGGAGGAGAAGTGGGGGGGAACGTGCACGTTCAACAGGGAGGAAAGTTTCAGAACGAGGGAAGGGGGGGGGGAGAATAAGTTAAACAGGGGGGAAGTTTCAGAACGAGGGGAGAGAGAGGGATAAGTTGAACAGGGGGAAGTTTTAGAACGAGGGGAGAGGGAGGGGGTTAAGTTGAACAGAGGGAAGGGAGGTGTGGGGGTGTTTGGGGGAAGTTTTAGAACGAGGGAATGACGGAACAAGTTGAACAGGGAGGGGAGGCGGGGGTATAAATTGGGAGAAAAGTTCTAACTCGAACAAAGGGAGATTAGGAAGAAGGGAGGGAAGAAGGCACGAGTTAGCCAGGGAGTTGGAAACCTCTTTTCTAAGGAGTAGGAGAACGTGTGTTCCTAACACCCCTTACTTTGAATGGGTACAGTAAACACCGACCCACTCTCTCCCTTTCAGTAACTCCTCTCCCTCTGCCCCTCTCCCTCTTCCACCCACCCACTCACTCACTCTAGCCTCCTCTCCCCCTCTCCCACAACATCCCTCAGAGAAGACATCGACACCTGGAGACAATCCTCCACACACACACACACACACACACACACATAAATATATATATATATATATATATATATATATATATATATATATATATATATATATATATATAAATATATATATATATATATATATATATATATATATATATATATATATATATATATATATATATATATATATATATATATATATATATATGCGCTGGGAATCTAAAGCTTTTACGGAGGGAAAATGGCAAATTGCCATAAAATATTTGCGAACGCTTACCATACATGATTTATCGCCATGATTATTCACATGCATGACCGATCTAATTTTTACCCGGCAGCTTTTATTTCTGAATGTATCGCAAAATTATCACATTCCCGACCATTTAGCTTTTATATATGTAAATGCGCCCCTGTGTCACAAGTTTTAATTCATTGCACCTTTTCCCCGGCGATCAGAGAGGACACTATGAAAAGGTTAACCCTTTTCACCCACACACACACAAACACCCCTACTACCCTTTTCATTCTATACATTTATTGCAGCGATGACTTGTGTGTGTGTGTGTGTGTGTGTGTGTGTGTGTGTGTGTGTGTGTGTGTGTAGGTGCGGAAGTCTATCGCTGCTGTACAGTTATATAATATCCTGCTGAGAGAGGGAGAGTACGAACCAGTTGAGCACATACTGCTGAGGCGACTATGTCACTGGATGGATCCGGAGGGATGGGGTCCCTGCGCGTAGCACTCACCGCTTCACGCAGTTGTCGAACGTGCCCCGGTTCATCAGGGACTAAGAGAGAGAGAGAGAGAGAGAGAGAGAGAGAGAGAGAGAGAGAGAGAGAGAGAGAGAGAGAGAGAGAGAGAGAGAGAGAGAAGAGGGAGAGAGAGACTGGGCTCCCTGACGACATAAATACAGGCTGCACCTATTCAGTCGTGTGTGCGTGTTTAAGAATACTCACCAAGATCACATCATGGTCAGTTATCTTGCCTTGTACCTACCTCACCTCCCAACCAACCCATCCATGCACCGGACCCAATCCGCCATCACGGCCGATAACCGCGATAATAACCCTGTAATCAAGCTCTTTAATAACCATACTTATCTCCTCCCTCTCTCTCTCCCCTTCCCCCCCAACCCCCACCCTCAGCACAAGCTTCCACCCTCCACACCCTCCGCCACCCAGCAGCAGTCTTCCTCCTCCTACTCCTCCTCCGCGACCTGAAATCAGGTTTTCTCCTGCTCCTCCTCCTCCTCCTTCCTCCCTCCCTCCCTCACTCCGTCCGTCGGTCCCTCCCTCCCTCGTGCAAGTTGTCATAATCTATTATCTTAAGCGACGATGATTCCAGGGTATATGGCTTCGCCTCTGACATGACCCAAATTTTTTTTTTCCTTAGCTTCCACGAGTATAGCTGGTTGTCGGCGGCCATCACCGCAGACGTGGGTTTGTGTCTCTGACGTGATCTCTTCGGCTGCTGCTGGCGACGACACCGACGCCGCCCACGCCCCCCGCGACCGTGGGGCGGGCGACTCCTAGCGCTAGAGGGACGTATGTACGGTATAATTAGCTATAGGGAGGGTGGGTGGGGTGTGGTGTGGTGGTGCAAGACGTGGTGGCTGGCGGCGCTGCTCCTCCAAATGGAAAACCTTCAAAGGCCAGACGTCTACCGTTATCTGTTACGATCTAAGAATAAATCGGTTAAATCACACACACACACACACACACACACACACACACACACACACACACACACACACATATGTGTAATTGTTACCGGACTCCACCTTTTTTGAGGTTACACCGCGTGTGAGGAGTCACCGAGGTTGTAACGTCATCGGGTACTGAGAGAGACCGGTACAGTCCCGTCAAAAAGAACTCGTCTCTGAGGAGTCCGACCTATCCTTGCTGCTGAGCGTAGCGCATCCTTGGAGGTGCGTGTGTAACAGGTAGCGCCGGACTCTGCATTGCATGCATGCGCTCACAGCGCAAGTGGAAAGCCACCGTCGACGAGGCTGTACCACCGTCAATGGAGGAAAAAAAAAAAAAAGGAGTACAGTCTCTTCGAGGAACTTCTAGCTCCAAAGGAGTCCATGATTTCCCTGCTACTGATTGTGAAGCGCAGCCTCGAACCTGCAACAACCCCATCGTAGGGACCCCTTTGGGGTGGGGGGGGGGGGGGGGGTAACGTAACGGATCAGTTATACGTATGAAGTCTCGGACAATAACCTCACCATTAACAAATTACTCACGGGTCAACATCGCAAAAGACAACAGTAACATCAGGTCATCAAAATTTCATACAAGTCCTACAGTCTTTTCTTCAGGTACCGCAGAGAGTGACCGTATATAATCAGGCAAACCTGACGATACAGCGCATGATCAGTGGCCATACAGCTGTATCCTACAAACACAACATCGCGCAGGAGTGCAGCAAGTGTGTATACATGCGGTTAAGACCGCCCGTTGTCTACCCCGTGTCTTGAGGCGCTAGAAGCGCTGTGTTTCATCGATAGTTTAGCATAATCCTCAGAAGTAAAAAGAAAAAAAAGAAAAACTAAGGCTTTAATCTGGAGATACAGTATGCCAATCACGGTGCCTGTGAGACCCAGTGGAAATGGGCGTTTCACAGTGGTTATCAAAAATGATAAGGCTTTCATCTGCGGATACAGAACTTAGTAGGGTCCTGCCTTTTCTGAGTGGAAAAAATCCTTCATAAGGTTAGACAAGCTAAAAAGCAGTTGAACTACTGTATAAGTCTTGATTAAAACACAATATCGTAAATAATAAAACTCTGCGATGATAAAGATGACAAATCAGTATGAGAGGAAATGCTGCGAGCGATGAGATAAATACAGTTTGATGAAGAGTGCAACAAACACAATGATGACGTGCAGGACAAATACGATAACGAATGAGACAAATACAGTGCTAACTATTGCGTTATATGCGATGGAATGAGCAGGTGCACAAATAACCTGAGATGAACAACAAACACACTAAGAGGAGCATCATGACATACAGTGATATAAGCGGAAGAACAAACACAAGGATGAACAACAGGGCAAAGACAACGAAACAAACATCAACACAATACAATGACATGAGAAATGGAACAAATACAATGAGGTGAGAAACTAGACAAATACAGCGAGATGAGAAACATGAAAAATGATACAAGATAAGAAGCAGGATAAATATAGCAACATCAGGAGCCCAACAAATACAGCAGGAAGGGAACAGGGACAAATACAACCATGTGGAAAGCAAGAAAAATACACCAAGGTATCTAACTGGGCAGATGTAGCACAATCAGCAAGCAGAAAACAAAACAAAATGAAATACCCAACAAGGACACGAGACGATATCTATACACATGCGAAAGACAGTCTGGGGAACAAATACAGTAGGCCAGGCAGAAGAAAACTCAATGCCTCAAGAACCTAAGTCAGAGAACCAACTAGATGTTGCAAGATAACAGAGTGGTTCTCTGACGAGACAAGAACTGCGTTGATCTTTTAACTTTTATTGCTAATCAAGATTTATCAAGATATTAATGACCTGCTGTTTAATAACGCACAGTCCAACATATTGATCAAGTTACTGACATCAAAGTTTTATAATAGCTGTACCCGTATTCCCCCTCTACTTATAAAGCCATAATCGCCTTTTTAATTATACAGTTGTTTATTCTTTTTTACCGTTTCCTTGCAAGCGCCTCATTCGATTATGTATTTATATCTGGCATATGCTAACAATCGCCTCTTTGATCATGCAGTTAATTACATCCGACCTTTTCCTTAGAAGTACTTCACAGAATACATAAGATCTTGGATTATTTTTTATCAAGATCTTTTCATTCTTGTTATACACTAAATGATCCTACCAGCCTCCTTTCTACTGTATAAACATTACCTATACTCTGCATGAATGTGACCAACCTATTGTTATGCACTGCATAATTATTACCTGCTCACTGATCTCTGCTAGACGAACATGACCTGTTTACTGCTGTCTGTTATAGAGACATTACTTTCCTACTGCTGTCTACTATATAAACATTACCTGCTTATGACTGTTTACTTATATAGACAATCTGCTTACTGCTGTCTACTGAATAAACATTACATGCCTATGGCTGTTTACTGTGCAAACATAACCTGCTAACTGCTGTCTGCTTGTAACCATTACCAGCTTAGTGTTGTCTACTGTATATCACCTATTACCAGCAGTCTACTGTACAAAAATCACCTGCTTACTACTGTCTCTACCTATAATACCAGCCTACACATCCCCCCTTGGCCCTCAACTAAAAGCAGAATGAAAAATACATGTACTAAAGGACTTACTGTAACAAAGTTACAAAAGCAATATTTTTTTTTCCAAGATGTAATGTTTAAGAAAAAGAAAAACACTCTTAAGTTCCCATCTTTTAAGTTAGTGTGAAATCAAAATCCGAATCTTAATTAGACTAGAATTGTTTTACTTAGATGCACAAGACAGATTTCCAGCAACGATCATACATTTCAGCAAACGTCTTAGAAAATATTTATAAACATATATTAGAAAATGAATCGTTTCCTCATCAAACTTCTCAAACATATCTTTTGCCGGTGTGCCGATGTTTACATGTTTCCTGACCTACAAATACAGAGGCGAAAATCAGCTTTCAACATTAACTGGCTTAGCCCTCAACACAGTGATACTGTGTATGGTCTTATCTTCAACACCTGAAGAAGGTGTTTGAAGATCATATGGTCGATGGATGTAGCAGAAGACTGATATTACTGGTCTTAATCACCCCTGGTAGCTGATAGGCCTCTAACACAACCAACCAACTAACAATTTCTTTAACTATTTTTTTTTTCTGCTGAAGTGAATGAATGACATGACTCAAACCTTCGGTTTATATTAATTCTTTATTCAATAATGATTACCTTATCATTATTTGCTCTCTGCATAATGACTTAATTCAATAAAGCACATCACACAGTTTCCAGCTTGTATAATTCCCCTAATCAGTAAAATACGATCTTTGAATTTCTTTTGTGTAAATAAATCTATATTCAACAAAGTACTTCAAGGTATTTTCTGTTTGTATAGCTCCTGATCCGGTATAATACGATCGTCGCATTTCTTACTATCTATGTAAATTCTCATTCAATAAAGCATTTCATATCATCTTCTATTTGCATGATTCCTTGTTCAATAAAGTAAGACAATTATATCATTTTCCGTTTGTGTTATTTCTTACATTATCACATAATGGTAACATGTAAATTCTTCTCTGCAATTTTTTCTTTACTTTACACTTCTCTTTAGTTCCCTTACCTGCGCGTCAGAAGCACTACATTTTAAGATAAGATAAGATAAGATGTCTTTATTATCAGATTGCATACATGATACAAAATGAAACACCCAAGAAGTTCTGTGTCTTTTCTTTACTGAAGCTAGCGCTCCCTTGAGAAAAAAAAATAATGTTATTTCTTGACCACCTTATTCAGGACGGTGTAACCCCTTGGATAGGATGGCGTGACCCTTTCACCTGACCCTTAATGGGTATGGGTCAAAGGTCGGGGCCACTATACCCTAGAGTCGCACCACCGTCCTGCTCAAGAGGGTGAACATACCCGCCTGTTCCCAGTGTGGTATGAACGACCTTTTCCCCCACACTACAGTTTCCCCCCTTCTCCTCCCTGTATGTGGCGCCGTCTTCACCCTAGCAGACAAACCCCTCCCTTCCCTCCGCACCACTCGACGAAGACCCGATAGACATTACAGAAGAGAGAACGGTCCCTGCTATACATCTATTAATTATCTACTGCCTGGTATTCTACCGTTCCCTAATTACTAAGTACTATACTCTTCCTAATTAGCCAGTACGATACCCTCTCTGATCAGTAAGTGCCATTGCCTCCATAATTACCTATCACCATATTCTCCCTAACTACTAAGTACTATACAATCCCTAATTACCGAGTACTATAATCTCCCTAATCATCACGTGCTACACGCATCCTAATTTGAGAGCTAACGCAAAGGAACATAATCCTTCATATACTTAAGCACGTCACCAATACAGAGTTCAACATTTTCGGTATGGC